>NC_057797.1:565424877-565724877 GCF_018294505.1 Triticum aestivum | reverse complement strand
TATTTCATTAACTGGAAAAAAATTAAATTTAAATATAAAAGTGACTTAGCTTGTTTTTATGATATGGCATAAGCCAGCGGACCGTTGGGGTCGACCGCAGCGAGGCAATAGACGATCTCATGTAGGAGTCACAAATCGGTAACCCAGCTGACGGTTCGAGCCAGGAGCGGCAGCTGGAATTTTGGAAGACATGTAGCCGAAAAACCGCCGAATAGGAGATGGCGCAGTGCAAGTCAGCTTGGTTGATGTTGATTAAGCTCTGTTGTGAGGGCGCGCTGGGAGCGGCAATTTGGCCATTATTGAACACTGAATCCATAGCAGCAGCGGAACTACACGCTGAACAAGCCGGCGGCGGCCCTCGGACGGCTGCTCTTGGTTTTCTCCAGACGAAGTAGTGCACGTGCTCCACATCAGCTGACAGGTAGTTGGATCTTAGAGAGTGAGTACATATACTAGTACTAATGTTAATCCATTGTCTTGTCCGCCTTTGTGAAGTAGTACTTTCAGTACTTTGATCTCTCATATGGGATGCTTGAAAAATCAATTGATTTGGAGTCCCAGATGTGATCACGGACATGACGAGGAGTCTCGAAATGGTCGAGACATAAAGATTGATATATTGGAAGCCTATATTTGGATATCAGAAATGTTCCGGGTGAAATCGGGATTTTACTGGAGTACCGTGGGGTTACCGGAACCCTCCCGGGGGTTATTGGGCCTACATTGGCCATAAGGGAGAAGAGGAGGGCCGGCTAGGGCAGGCCGCGCCCCCCCTCCCCCTAGTCCGAATAGGACAAGGAAGGGGGGGGCCCTTTTCCTCTTTCTCCCTTCCTCCTTCCTTTTCCAACAAGGTAAGAGGGGGGAGTCCTACTCCCGGTTGGAGTAGGACTCCTCCAGGCGCACCCATAGGGCCGGCCGCACCTCCCCCTCTCCCTCCTTTATATACTGAGGCAAGGGGGCACCCCATGACACACAAGTTGATCCTCGTGATCGTTCCTTAGCCGTGTGTAATGCCCCCTTCCACCATATTCCACCTCGGTCATATCGTAGCGGTGCTTTGGCGAAGCCCTGCGTCGGTAGAACATCATCACCGTCATCACGCCGTCGTGCTGACAAAACTCTCCCTCAATGTTTTGCTGGATCGGAACTCGAGGGACGTCACCGAGTTGAATGTGTGCAGAACTCGAAGGTGCCGTACTTTCGGTACTTGGATCGGTCGGATCAGGAAGACGTACGACTACTTTCTCTATGTTGTGTCAACACTTCCGTTGCCGGTCTACGAGGGTACGTAGACAACACTCTCCCCTCTCTTTGCTATGCATCACCATGATCTTGCGTGTGCGTATGAATTTTTTTGAAATTACTACATTCCCCAACACCAGAGACACACCTCCACATGCCCTCCAACGATACTAGAGCACCACCGAGACGGGGGTTAGGTGGGAAGAATCTTATTCCATCTTTAGGGAACCGCCGCCGTCCCATCTTCGTGAGCAGGACACAAACCCTAACAAAACTCAAAGAAACGTATAAAAACGGAATCCTCCTGTCGGCAAGGGTCGGGATCCACCGCTCCCCATGACCTTGAAGCCAAAGGAGACGAGGCAGATCGGCGGCGCCAACAACGGCGCATGTTTGTTTGGAGGAGAGGCGAAGGGGTAGTCGCATGTGGGGTGTTGACTTAGTCTATGTTCCTTTAGTGGCTAAGCAGTGGCGTAGCTAGCTTGTATTTAGTGTAGTAATTTTTTTGAAAATAAATAAACATATGTAAATATTTCTATTGATGGACCACTCTGGCTTATTGGGCTGGCTACACCACTGTGGCTAAGTAGACATCGTTGTTAGCGAGTTGTTATTGCGGTCTTCAATGACTTGCATGATGCTCAATGTATTTTCAAGCTTCGACGAACAGCGAACAATCGCAGGAAAAACTGTTGGGGAATGTTGCAGAAAACAAAATTTTCCTACGGCTTCACCAAGATCCATCTATGAGTTCATCTAGCAACGAGTGATTAGATGCATCTACGTACCTTGTAGATCGCGAGCGGAAGCGTTCAAAGAACGGGGATGATGTAGTCGAACACGACGTGATCCAAATCACCGATGATCTTAGCACCGAACGGACGGTGCCTCCGCGTTCAACACACGTATAGAACAGCCACGTCTCCTCCTTCTTGATCCAGCAAGGGGGGAGGAGAGGTTGAGGGAGATGGCACCAGCAGCAGCACGACGGCGTGGTGTTGATGGAGCTGCAGTACTCCGGCAGAGCTTCGCTAAGCACTATGGAGGAGGAGGAGGTGTCGGGGAGGGAGAAGGAGGCAACCAAAGGCCAAGGTGTTCAGGTTTTAAGTCCCTCCTCTCCCCCACTATATATAGGAGGGCCAAGGGGGGTTGGTGCGCAGCCTAGGAGATCCAATCTCCTATGGCCGGCGGCCAAGGGGAGGTTTCCCTCCCCCCCCCCCCCCAAGGCACCTAGGAGGTGCCTTCCCCTCCTAGGACTCTTACCCCCTCAAACCCTAGGCGCATGGGCCTATGTGGGGCTGGTGCCCTTGGCCCATGTAGGCCAAGGCGCACCCCCTACAGCCCATGTGGCCCCCCGGGACAGGTGGACCCACCCGATGGACCCCCGGGACCCTTCCGGTGGTCTCAGTACAATATCGATAACCCCGAAACTTGTCCCGATGCCCGAAACAGGACTTCCCATATATACATCTTTACCTCCGGACCATTCCGGAACTCCTCGTGACGTCCGGGATCTCATCCGGGACTCCGAACAACATTCGGGTTACTGCATATACATATCCCTACAACCCTAGCGTAACCGAACCTTAAGTGTGTAGACCCTACGGGTTCGGGAGACATGTAGACATGACCGAGATCGCTCTCCGGTCAATAACCAACAGCGGGATCTGGATACCCATGTTGGCTCCCACATGCTCCACGATGATCTCATCGGATGAACCACGATGTCGAGGATTTAATCAACCCCGTATGCAATTCCCTTTGTCAATCGATATGTTACTTACCCGAGATTCGATCGTCGGTATCCCAATACCTCGTTCAATCTCGTTACCGGCAAGTCACTTTACTCGTACCGTAATGCATGATCCCGTGACCAGACACTTGGTCACTTTGAGCTCATAATGATGATGCATTACCGAGTGGGCCCAGTGATACCTCTCCGTTATCCGGAGTGACAAATCCCAATCTCGATCCGCATAAAACAATAGATACTTTCAGAGATACCTGTAGTGCACCTTTATAGTCACCCAGTTACGTTGTGACATTTGATACACCCAAAGCACTCCTACGGTATCCAGGAGTTACACGCTCTCATGGTCAAAGGAAAAGATACTTGACATTGGCAAAAGCTCTAGCAAACGAACTACACGATCTCACGCTATGCTTAGGAATGGGTCTTGTCCATCACATCATTATCCTAATGATGTGATCCCGTTATCAATGACATCCAATGTCCATAGCCAGGAAACCATGACTATCTATTGATCAACGAGCTAGTCAACTAGAGGCTTACTAGGGACATGTTGGTGTCTGTTATTCACACATGTATTACGATTTCCGGATAATACAATTATAGCATGAATAAAGACAATTATCATGAACAAAGAAATATAATACTAATACTTTTATTATTGCCTCTAGGGCATATTTCCAACAGTCTCCCACTTGCACTAGAGTCAATAATCTAGTTACATTGTGATGAATCGAACACCCATGGAATTCTGGTGTTGATCATGTTTTGCTCTAGGGAGAGGTTTAGTCATCGGATCCGCTATATTCAGGTCCGTATGTACTTTACAAATCTCTATGTCTCCATCTTGAACATTTTCACGGATGGAGTTGAAGCGACGCTTGATGTGCCTTGTCTTTTTGTGAAACATGGGCTCCTTGGCAAGTGCAATAGCTCCAGTGTTGTCACAGAAGAGCTTGATCGGCTCCGACGCATTGGGTATGACTCCTAGGTCGGTGATGAACTCCTTCACCCATATTGCTTCATGTGCTGCCTCCGAGGCTGTCATGTACTCCGCTTCACATGTAGATCCCGCCACGACGCTCTGCTTGCAACTGCACCAGCTTACTGCCCCACCATTCAAAATATACACGTATCCGGTTTGTGACTTAGAGTCATCCAGATCTGTGTCGAAGCTAGCGTCGACGTAACCCTTTACGACGAGCTCTTCGTCACCTCCATAAACGAGAAACATTTCCTTAGTCCTTTTCAGGTACTTCAGGATGTTCTTGACCGCTGTCCAGTGTTCCTTGCCGGGATTACTTTGGTACCTTCCTACCAAACTTACGGCAAGGTTTACATCAGGTCTGGTACACAGCATGGCATACATAATAGAACCTATGGCTGAGGCACAGGGGATGACACTCATCTCTTCTATCTCTGCTGCCGTGGTCGGACATTGAGCTGAGCTCAATTTCACACCTTGCAAAACAGGCAAGAACCCTTTCTTGGACTGATCCATTTTGAACTTCTTCAAAATCTTATCAAGATATGTGCTTTGTGAAAGACCTATGAGGCGTCTCGATCTATCCCTATAGATCTTGATGCCTAATATATAAGCAGCTTCTCCAAGGTCCTTCATTGAAAAACTCTTATTCAAGTAGGCCTTAATGTTGTCCAAAAGTTCTATATCATTTCCCATCAAAAGTATGTCATCTACATATAGTATGAGAAATGCTATAGAGCTCCCACTCACTTTCTTGTAAACACAGGCTTCTCCATAAGTCTGTGTGAACCCAAACACTTTGATCATCTCATCAAAACGAATGTTCCAACTCCGAGATGTTTGCACCAGCCCATAAATCGAGCGTTGGAGCTTGCACACCTTGTCAGCATTCTTAGGATCGACAAAACCTTCCGGCTGCATCATATACAATTCTTCCTTAAGGAAACCATTAAGGAATGCCGTTTTGACGTCCATTTGCCAAATTTCATAATCATAAAATGCGGCAATTGCTAACATGATTCGGACGGACTTCAGCTTCGCTACCGGTGAGAAAGTCTCATCGTAGTCAACACCTTGAACTTGTCGATAACCCTTAGCGACAAGCCGAGCTTTATAGATGGTCACATTACCATCCGCGTCTGTCTTCTTCTTAAAGATCCATTTATTTTCTATGGCTCGCCGTTCTACGGGCAAGTCAGTCAAAGTCCATACTTCGTTTTCATACATGGATCCTATCTCGGATTTCATGGCTTCTAGCCATTTGTCGGAATCCGGGCCCGCCATTGCTTCTTCATAGTTCGAAGGTTCACTATTGTCTAACAACATGATTTCCAAGACAGGGTTGCCGTACCACTCTGGTGCGGAACGTGTCCTTGTGGACCTTCGAATTTCAGTAGGAGCTTGATCAGAAGTATCTTGATCATTATCATTAACTTCCTCTCTAGTCGGTGCAGGCACCTCAGGAACATTTTCTTGAGTTGCGCCATTTTCCGGTTCAAGAGGTAATACTTCATCAAGCTCTACTTTCCTCCCACTTACTTCTTTCGAGAGAAACTCTTTCTCCAGAAAGGACCCATTCTTGGCAACAAAGATCTTGCCTTCGGATCTGAGGTAGAAGATATACCCAACAGTTTCTTTAGGGTATCCTATGAAGACGCATTTTTCCGATTTGGGTTCGAGCTTTTCAGGTTGAAGTTTCCTGACATAAGCATCGCATCCCCAAACTTTTAGAAATGACAGCTTAGGTTTCTTCCCAAACCACAATTCATACGGTGTCGTCTCAACGGATTTCGACGGTGCCCTATTTAAAGTGAATGCGGCAGTCTCTAAAGCATAGCCCCAAAAAGATAGTGGTAAATCGGCAAGAGACATCATAGATCGCACCATATCTAATAGAGTGCGATTACGACGTTCGGACACACCATTACGCTGAGGTGTTCCAGGCGGCGTAAGTTGTGAAACTATTCCACATTTTCTTAAGTGTGTACCAAACTCGTGACTCAAGTATTCTCCTCCACGATCTGATCGTAGAAACTTGATTTTCCTGTCACATTGATTCTCAACTTCACTCTGAAATTCTTTGAACTTTTCAAAGGTCTCAGACTTGTGTTTCATTAAGTAGACATACCCATATCTACTCAAGTCATCAGTGAGGGTGAGAACATAACGATAGCCACCGCGAGCCTCAACACTCATTGGACCGCACACATCAGTATGTATGATTTCCAATAAGTTGGTTGCTCGCTCCATTGTTCCTGAGAACGGAGTCTTGGTCATTTTACCCATGAGGCATGGTTCGCATGTGTCAAATGATTCGTAATCAAGAGACTCTAAAAGTCCATCAGCATGGAGCTTCTTCATGCGTTTGACACCTATGTGACCAAGGCGGCAGTGCCACAAGTATGTGGGACTATCACTATCAATCTTACATCTTTTGGTACTTACACTATGAACATGTGTAGCATTACGCTCGAGATTCATAAAGAATAAACCATTCACCATCGGAGCATGACCATAAAACATATCTCTCATATAAATAGAACAACCATTATTCTCGGATTTAAATGAGTAGCCATCTCGGATTAAACGAGATCCTGATACAATGTTCATGCTCAAACTTGGTACAAAATAACAATTATTGAGGTTCAAAACTAATCCCGTAGGTAAATGTAGAGGTAGCGTGCCGACGGCGATCACATCGACCTTGGAACCATTCCCGACGCGCATCGTCACCTCGTCCTTCGCCAGTCTCTGTTTATTCCGCAGCTCCTGCTGTGTGTTACAAATATTAGCAACGGCACCGGTATCAAATACCCAGGAGTCACTACGATTACTGGTAAGGTACACATCAATTACATGTATATCAAATATACCTTTGGTTTTGCTGGCCTTTTGTCCCCTAAGTATTTGGGGCAGTTCCGCTTCCAGTGACCACTTTCCTTGCAATAAAAGCACTCAGTCTCGGGCTTGGGTCCATTCTTTGGCTTCTTCCCGGCAGCTTGCTTGCTGGGCGCGGCAACTACCTTGCCGTCCTTTTTGAAGTTCTTTTTACCCTTGCCCTTCTTGAACTTAGTGGTTTTATTGACCATCAACACTTGATGTTCCTTCTTGACTTCTACCTCTGCTGATTTCAGCATAGCAAATACTTCAGGAATGGTCTTTTCCATCCCCTGCATATTGAAGTTCATCACAAAGCTCTTGTAGCTTGGTGGAAGCGACTGAAGGATTCTGTCAATGACCGCATCATCCGGGAGATTAACTCCCAGTTGAGTCAAGCGGTTATGTAACCCAGACATAGTGAGTATGTGCTCACTGACAGAACTATTTTCCTCCATCTTACAGCTGAAGAATTTGTCGGAGACTTCATATCTCTCGACCCGGGCATGAGCTTGAAAAACCATTTTCAGCTCTTCGAACATCTCATATGCTCCATGTCTCTCAAAACGCTTTTGGAGCCCCGGCTCTAAGCTGTAAAGCATGCCGCACTGAACGAGGGAGTAGTCATCGGTACGTGCCTGCCAAGCGTTCATAACGTCTTGTTCTGCAGGGAGAACAGGTGCATCACCTAGCGGTGCTTGTAGGACATAATCTTTCTTGGCAGCTATGAGGATGATCCTCAGGTTCCGGACCCAGTCCGTATAGTTGCTGCCATCGTCTTTCAGCTTGGTTTTCTCTAGGAACACGTTGAAGTTGAGGACTACGTTGGCCATTTGATCTACAAGACATATTGTAAAATATTTAGACTAAGTTCATGATAATTAAGTTCATCTAATCAAATTATAATGAACTCCCACTCAGATTTGACATCCCTTTGGTCATCTAAGTGTTACACGATCCGAGTCGACTAGGCCGTGTCCGATCATCACGTGAGACGGACTAGTCATCGTCGGTGAACATTCTCATGTTGATCGTATCTTCCATACGACTCGTGTTCGACCTTTCGGTCTCCGTGTTCCGAGGCCATGTCTGTACATGCTAGGCTCGTCAAGTGTTTTCGCTGTGTAAAACTGTCTTACACCCGCTGTATGTGAACGTAAGAATCTATCACACCCGATCATCACGTGGTGCTTCGAAACGACGAACTGTAGCAACGGTGCACAGTTAGGGGAGAACACTTCTTGAAATTTTTGTAAGGGATCATCTTATTTACTACCGTCGTCCTAAGTAAACAAGATGCATAAAACATAATAAACATCACATGCAATTATATAAAGTAGTGACATGATATGGCCAATATCATATAGCTCCTTTGATCATCATCTTCGGGGCTCCATGATCATCTTGTCACCGGCATGACACCATGATCTCCATCATCATGATCTCCATCATCGTGTCTTCATGAAGTTGTCACGCCAACGACTGCTTCTACTTCTATGACTAACGCGTTTAGTAATAAAGTAAAGTAGTTTACATGGCGTTCTTCAATGACACGCAGGTCATACAAAAAAATAAAGACAACTCCTATGGCTCCTGCCGGTTGTCATACTCATCGACATGCAAGTCGTGATTCCTATTACAATAGCATGAACATCTCATACATGACATATAGATCATTCATCATTCATCACAACTTTGGCCATATCATATCACAAAGCACTTGCTGCAAAAACAAGTTAGACGTCCTCTAATTGTTGTTGCAAGTTTTACGTGGCTGAATTAGGGTTCTAGCAAGAACGTCTTCTTACCTACGTGAAAGCCACAACGTGATTTGTCAACTTCTATTTACCCTTCATAAGGACCCTTTTCATCGAATCCGCTTCAACTAAAGTAGGAGAGACAGACACCCGCCAGCCACCTTATGCAACTTGTGCATGTTAGTCGGTGGAACCGGTCTCACGTAAGCGTACGTGTAAGGTTGGTCCGGGCCGCTTCATCCCACAATACCGCTGAAGCAAGATAAGACTAGTAGCGGCAAGAAAGTTGACAAATCTACGCCCACAACCAATTGTGTTCTACTCGTGCAAGAAGAACTACGCATAGACCTAGCTCATGATGCCACTGCTGGGGAACGTTGCAGAAAACAAAATTTTCCTACGGCTTCACCAAGATCCATCTATGAGTTCATCTAGCAACGAGTGATTAGATGCATCTACGTACCTTGTAGATCGCGAGCGGAAGCGTTCAAAGAACGGGGATGATGTAGTCGAACACGACGTGATCCAAATCACCGATGATCTTAGCACCGAACGGACGGTGCCTCCGCGTTCAACACACGTACGGAACAGCCACGTCTCCTCCTTCTTGATCCAGCAAGGGGGGAGGAGAGGTTGAGGGAGATGGCACCAGCAGCAGCACGACGGCGTGGTGTTGATGGAGCTGCAGTACTCCGGCAGAGCTTCGCTAAGCACTATGGAGGAGGAGGAGGTGTCGGGGAGGGAGAAGGAGGCAACCAAAGGCCAAGGTGTTCAGGTTTTAAGTCCCTCCTCTCCCCCACTATATATAGGAGGGCCAAGGGGGGTTGGTGCGCAGCCTAGGAGATCCAATCTCCTATGGCCGGCGGCCAAGGGGAGGTTTCCCTCCCCCCCCAAGGCACCTAGGAGGTGCCTTCCCCTCCTAGGACTCTTACCCCCTCAAACCCTAGGCGCATGGGCCTATGTGGGGCTGGTGCCCTTGGCCCATGTAGGCCAAGGCGCACCCCCTACAGCCCATGTGGCCCCCCGGGACAGGTGGACCCACCCGGTGGACCCCCGAGACCCTTCCGGTGGTCTCGGTACAATACCGATAACCCCGAAACTTGTCCCGATGCCCGAAACAGGACTTCCCATATATAAATCTTTACCTCCGGACCATTCCGGAACTCCTCGTGACGTCCGGGATCTCATCCGGGACTCCGAACAACATTCGGGTTACTGCATATACATATCCCTACAACCCTAGCGTAACCGAACCTTAAGTGTGTAGACCCTACGGGTTCGGGAGACATGTAGACATGACCGAGATCGCTCTCCGGTCAATAACCAACAGCGGGATCTGGATACCCATGTTGGCTCCCACATGCTCCACGATGATCTCATCGGATGAACCACGATGTCGAGGATTTAATCAACCCTGTATGCAATTCCCTTTGTCAATCGATATGTTACTTACCCGAGATTCGATCGTCGGTATCCCAATACCTCGTTCAATCTCGTTACCGGCAAGTCACTTTACTCGTATCATAATGCATGATCCCGTGACCAGACACTTGGTCACTTTGAGCTCATAATGATGATGCATTACCGAGTGGGCCCAGTGATACCTCTCCGTTATCCGGAGTGACAAATCCCAATCTCGATCCGCATAAAACAATAGATACTTTCAGAGATACCTGTAGTGCACCTTTATAGTCACCCAGTTACGTTGTGACGTTTGATACACCCAAAGCACTCCTACGGTATCCAGGAGTTACACGCTCTCATGGTCAAAGGAAAAGATACTTGACATTGGCAAAAGCTCTAGCAAACGAACTACACGATCTCACGCTATGCTTAGGAATGGGTCTTGTCCATCACATCATTATCCTAATGATGTGATCCCGTTATCAATGACATCCAATGTCCATAGCCAGGAAACCATGACTATCTATTGATCAACGAGCTAGTCAACTAGAGGCTTACTAGGGACATGTTGGTGTCTGTTATTCACACATGTATTACGATTTCCGGATAATACAATTATAGCATGAATAAAGACAATTATCATGAACAAAGAAATATAATAATAATACTTTTATTATTGCCTCTAGGGCATATTTCCAACAAAAACCACCAACATGGTTTTTGATGTAATTGTACATTTTACACGTTGTTTTTCTGTTGTTCTCCTTCATTTGTGTTGCTCACTGATTTTCTTGATAAACATTAGATATAAAATGCCCTTTGTCTATGTTTAAAAAATAATAATAGTAACCATACTGATGCGAGGACAGACCTTCACCTCCGTTCTTTTCACGCCCTCGTATCCACTCCTCCTCCCTGCGCGTCCCCCCTCTCCGCCGCCGCCCGAGGTACTCACCGGCGCCGCCGCGTGGTACTGGTGAAGGTGGCGGCGGGGATCCAGGCGTCTCCTCCTCGGGCGGGGAGCCTCGGATCCATGGCGGCGGCCCTGGTTGGTGGCACGCGGCGCCGGCGTGGACAGGTGGGCCACACTTCCCTGGCCATGTGGATGGTGGGGAGGTGGTGGGCTTCGGTTGCGGCGGCGGTTCCTCGCTGGATGTTGATGGCCATGGTGATGTTCGTCCTCGACCCCGATCTACTCCGATCTGTAGCGGATCCGGCCCTTGGTGGCTTCTGTCGCCGTTATTTGGTGCTGGCCTTGCAGTTCCGGTGGCTGGAAGGGTTCCGGGGGAATCTCTTGGCCGGCGTGGCGGCCACTCCGATGGCAGTGCCTTTGGGTGTTGCTTCCCTTGTTGGAGGCTTCGGAGAGGACGTCCTTCTTTCCACCCTCCCAGGAGCTCAGGTGAAAACCTCAGACCCCCTGTTCCAAGCGACGACGACACCACGGTGGTGTGCTCCTTCTTGAAGGCGTTGCTCGGGGGCTGCTCAAGCGACGGTGGAAGTGGTGGCGGTTCGGTGTTGACACATGCATTCTGGTCAGCTTCATCTTGGAGGCTGCGGCGACATAGGCGACGCTAGTCTGGTGGAGCTACTGCCGATGGTCGAGGCATCGTCGGCAGTCTGCGCCATCAGGCTCGGGGTGCTTAGGGGGAAACCCCAGATCTGGGTCTTCCGGATCGGATGATGATGGCGTTCTATCGCTTTCCCTTCTGGGGGCATCGTTTTGAAGCAAGTGCTGGCTGGAGGGATGGTGGAGCGGTGCTTCATCTCACACATTGATGACGGCGGAGATCGATGGCATGGCGCTGTGGAGACTCGGCGTCCGATGCGCGGAAATGGGCTCGCGCAGGAGGAGGTCGCTGTCTGGCGTCATGGTGACGTTGATGGCAGAGTGGCCAGAAAAGGTAGAAGCCTCAATATGATCCGAAGACATGTGGAAGATGGCGGCGACGACACACGAGTGCGTCTGACCGGATTGTGCCCCAGACCCGGTATGTGGCTCGGCTGGTGCTTCCGAATGAGTTTCAGCTTCCGGCTTTTGATGTTAGACTTAGGTGAGTGGTTTGGGTAGTGACCCAGCTAGCACCCCTTCATCATATTGGATAGGAGTAGCGGCATATGTTATCAAGATAGTGGATTCAGACACATTGTTGTAATACTTTATACGATCTTCGAGAATAATTAATAAAGTGGCCGTATGCATCTACCAGATACAGAGGCCGGGGTCATCCTTCTTTTCCAAAAAAAAAGAAAATCATACTGATGCGACGTAGACGTTCGATTTATTATTATTTGTCCCGAGTTCGAGAGATTCCCCGCTAGTGAGTATTTTATTTAGGAAATCGTTGAGCGGGGGGAGGGCGATTCACTGTTTATTTCGAGACAATCAGTAGAGGAGGGAGTGATGCCCCACTCGGTCGTAGCTCCGGCGATAATAGACACAGGTCGTACAGTGCTGCATTTGGATCGCGTGTAGTTTTCTCCTAGGCTAAAATTTGCCACACGAGTAACAATGCCCTCCGGTCGTGCTTTCGCCTAGCATCTGATGTTCGTTGTGGTTCCTGTATACATGTGACCGCCGCTAGAGATCGATGATTCTGAAAATTCTGAATTCCAACATTGGACCACATCGCCAGCCGCCTCCCCACCTACCCACCCACCCACCTTCGCCCCCGCGGCGGAGCAGGACCGGCGTCCTCCACCCCGACTGAGACACCGGTGATCGGCAGCGACGTTTCCTAGTGCGAGACCATGTGCATGCGTTCATTGCTTTATTATACACGGAAACGGCAGAAGCAACGCCTTCCTCATGGCAGGCGCCGGGCACAAGTGAGCTACTGACCACGTCGCCGGTCGTCGGCAGATAGCGCCGCCGACCGGCGGACGCACGGCGTTAGTAGGGGCCGTAGAGTTTTACGCGCATAACTAAGCACGACTGAATTTCTTTCCATTTCTTACTGCGCGCGCTGAAGAAAATGGATGTCGTCCTAATCCAACCCGAAATCCCTCCCTTCTATATAACCGCAAGCTCGCAGCTCGCTTTCTCCCGTTCCGTTCCCGACCCCTTCCCCGCCACGGACAAAAACCCAGCGAGCCGCGAGCCGCGCGCCTCCGGACCCTCCTCGCCGGCATGGCCTGCACCCACCTCGCCGCCGCCTCGTCACCGGCGACCACCGCCGCCGCGCTGCGTGCACGGGCGACGGCCCCCGCCGCCGGTTTCGCGCGCCTTCCTGCCACCCTCCGTACGAATCCCTCCGTGTCCCTGCTTCTATCCCGCCGTTTCATTGCGGATCTGCCGAATCCTAGATTGATTGGGCTTTTCCCCTCGCAGATCCTGAGAACGGTGGGCTGGCCCTCAGGGGTAGGAGGGCGGTCACGCCCGTGGTCCTCGCCGCCGGGCCGGCCGCCGCGGCGCCGGTGGCCGACCGTGACGGAACACCGGCCGCGGTGAAGCAGCCCATCATCGTCATCGACAACTATGATAGCTTTACCTACAACCTGTGCCAGGTATATATGGTTTCACATGTTCCTGGCCCATTCGCATTCCGGCTGCTTCTGGTCTGTCTGTGTATGCCATATCTTTGCCGGCGTAGAGGGGTCAGTACGTGGGTTGATCCGAAAGTTTCAGTGTTCATACAGTTTTTCTTCACATGTTTTCCTTTTTGCCGTGCGGAAGTCGCATTCTCGGTTGTGTCAGTTCAATTTTTCCAGTCAAAAGTAGCTTTTCCATTTAAAAAAGGAGAAAAGGATTCCACTGCCCTCAAGTATACCATTCGTAGCATGGATTGTTGTTTTAGGGATTCAGAATTATATATGGTCTGGTACAAGAACTTATCTTGCTATTTTAACCTTATATGAGGTTTTATCACATTGTTCTTTTAGAAGTCTTACAGAAATGTATTTCTTCATTTGAGAAGCAACATGAATCTGCTAAGCATTTTTCTACATTTGAGAATTAACACGAATCTGCTAAATATGCTGTTAATGCCCGGTTGTTCTAATAAATCCTAACAACAGAGGATAACCTTTGGCAACCAACGTGGCAAGAATGTTTTTTCATTAGAAGTACTCCCTCCGTTCCTAAATATAAGTCTTTTTAGAGATTCCAACAAGTGACTACATACGGGGCAAAATGAGTGAATCTACACTCTAAAGTATGTCTACATACATCCGTATGTTGTAATCCATTTGAAATGTCTAAAAAGACTTATATTTAGGAACGGAGGGAGTACAAAGTTGGATCCTCTGAAATCTATTCTCAAAGATTTTCCATTTAAAATATGACCTTCTAAGAAGAATCCCTTGTCTGAAAGATCCAAATTAGAACCAAGAATGCATTATTTGGTTACGTTCGGTGTCTGTTTCAGATGCATGTACTTATGAGACGGTTAAATCAATTTTCCGCACCTTTATTTTAATATGACGTGAACACATGCTATGAGAAAACACGTCTTGCTGAAACTGAGTGTTTGATGCAGTATATGGGGGAGCTTGGATTAAATTTTGAGGTGTACCGTAATGATGAACTTACCATAGAGGAGGTAAAGAGGTATAGTTCTCTGAGCACCTCTTAAATTGTAATTTAGTTTCATTCTGGTCCAACTAAAGGGGTTATACCATATTACAACTTTGTTGATGATGTTCCTTTCTTTAATCTTATGTAGGATGAAACCACGAGGAATACTTATTTCACCAGGGCCTGGTTAGTTTCTCTCACCGAATCTCAGAACAGTTTAAAGTTTCTGACCTTACGAATAACATTCATATTTCTTCTTTAGGTGAACCGCAAGATTCAGGTATATCATTGCAGACTGTTCTGGAACTTGGGCCAACCATCCCAATATTCGGAGTTTGCATGGGTCTGCAGTGCATTGGAGAGGCATTTGGAGGTTAGATTTATCTCTATGGACACATGGTTTTCCATGATCTGTTATTCAGTCTTGCTGATGTTTTTTCTTCTATATGAATATACAGGGAAGATTATCCGCGTTCCTTCTGGTGTGATGCATGGAAAAAGCTCTCCAGTTTACTATGACGAAGTTCTAGGAAAGTCCATATTCGAGGGCTTGTCAAAGTATGATTTCTCAGCCATTAAGTAAACCATGGATTGTTCGGTTCTAGCTTCCGCTACATAACAGTCGACTGACACTGCTATTGTAAACATTGAACTGCACACATATTGCCTTTGCTTTTATTTTTATGATGACTAGGAGTGCTTTTGAGAGCTGTATTTTACCTGTTTAGAGGACGCACTTAGGTTTGTCTTGAGAAATTTTGTAACATGTGCCATGCAATGGCGATTCGAATTTTCAACATATTCAGTTAGTATTGATGATAGTATGCCAGAATGGAGGGAGCTTTTTTCAACCATGGAAAACCTTTATGTTTGTTTCCTTGTTGAGTCTGGCACTTGTCCAAATTGAGCTTCTGATTTGATATGATCCTCACTTTGATGAACAGCCCTTTTACCGCCGCAAGATATCATAGCTTGGTCATCGAGGAGGAAACCTTCCCGCACGATGAACTGGAAGTCACGGCATGGACTGAAGATGGACTTGTCATGGCTGCTCGCCACAAGAAGTACACGCATATCCAGGTATTTCTCAACCCCACACATTATTTGTTGCTTAGGCACAATTTGACATGATCCTCACTGATACGGTGTAACTCTTCCAGGGTGTTCAGTTCCACCCAGAGAGCATCATCACCCCTGAAGGCAAGAAAATCATCCTCAACTTTGCGAGATATGTCGAGGAGTTTGAGAAGCAGACCTCCGAGGGGAAGTAGAGGATTCAGGAAGCAGAGCAGTTAGAGGAAGTAGAGACTATTGTTGAGAGATCAGGCAGGCAGGAAGGGGCCTAAAAGCCAAGCAGATTTAGGGGAAATGAATAAGGGAAAAAGAGCTTTTCCATTGCCATTCGTTTGGTTCATTGTAATATATCATTGTGGATCTAGATCCCGTATGAACTTCATTCGGTCAATTATGTTCGTCGTGGTGCTCTTTCTCAAATAATAAATCGGTGGAAGCAGAAGCTGTTAGCATCTTTTTTACTTCAGACTTCAGAGTTCAGAGTGTTTGCTATATGTTCTCTGTTCTGGTTTCTGCCTTTCCCAACTATTTTTTTAGATCTTTTTTTTGGCTTTTTTAGATCTTTTTTTTGAGGTGTTTTTAGATCTTTTTTTGTTGTGTTGAGAAAAGACTTTCCCAACTCCTAACTTTCTCCAGGCCTTCTGACAGCTCGGCCCATTACTAAGCCTATGAGCGAAGGCCCAGTAGACACAAGAGCCCAGACCACAGGTACTGGGCCTTCCCAGCTATGCCGACTAAAACCACCTCCCTTTTTTTCCCAGAGTAAAACCACCGCCTCTATAAATAGCGATTCAGATAGGACGAGACGGGGAGTCCAACGCACCATACCTCCAGCCCCCGTTCCCTTCCACCTGTCCACCTCTCTCGCTTGTCGGCTCAATTCTGTCTGTTGCCCTCGCGAGCGGCGGCGATGGACGGCCACGGCGACGGCCGGCAGCCCATGCTGGAGAAGGGCCCGCCGAGCCACCGGGAGCGGCACTTCACGGCCGGGGAGGTGGTGCGCGACGTCATCATGGGCGTGTCCGACGGCCTCACCGTGCCCTTCGCCCTCGCCGCGGGCCTCTCCGGCGCCAGCGCGCCGTCGTCGCTCGTCCTCACCGCCGGCCTCGCCGAGGTCGCCGCCGGGGCGATCTCCATGGGCCTCGGAGGGTAACTTCCGATCCCTCCAGTCCCTCTGCTTTGCTTCTCAATCACGCGCCGCTCATCTAGCGAAGTAACCGAGGTTACAATACAGATACAGATTGTTTTCTCAACACGCGTGTCTGACGACTTAACGTGTAACTAACTATAGTACAGATCGCGCGTAGTACAGACGCGTGTCAGCGTTTGCAGAGACGCATGGACTCTGGCACTCTGCCTCGCAGTTCTTACTATGGCGAGAGAGATTAGGGAGATACATCATGCATGTACCCTGCCTCTCCGTATCTGTATGGGTAATTGGGTATAGATATTGATATCAACAGTAGATTAAGCTAGCAAGTGAGAATGGTTCTAGCTCCTGCTGTCAGAATTATGTCCAACTGCAATGGAGTAGAATGCAGTACTGCTTACAGTGAATCTACAGTTGTAGTTATGCACATCCTAGCTACTGTTGTATGTTATGAAGCTAGATTAAGTTAGTCATGACTACATATATTAACCATGGGACAGGTGTACGTGTTGAATCTTGCTTTGTTACATCGTGGACGCCTGCTCATTTTTCCGCAGATTGCATTGCACAGACGCGTCGCTGTCTAACAGTCTGTTCTTTACTTTAGCCTCAACTGCAACTTGCAAATTACCCTCATGTCGACCACAAAACTTATTGGGGGAAAAGTTAGCCCATGAGATAGACAAGTGCGCGGACATATGGCCCTCTTCGACGTGCTATTTCAGCACACTTTATGTTAACATCACGACTTTTTCAATTCAAAAAGTGCCCACAAATGGCAGTGGAGAATAATGCTTGTCCCTTTAAGCTGTGGAGAGAGACAAGATCACATTGTTTACAATTCAAAAAGTGCCCACGAATGCATGATTGTAAAATTTTCTGATCTGCTACTGTGCCATGTGGGTAGGTACCTGGCTGCCCAAAGCGAGGCAGATCACTACAAGCGGGAGATGAAGAGGGAGCAGGAGGAGATCATTGCCGTCCCAGACACCGGTACATGGACATAACTGGATAACAAGTTACCAGATTCCCCCAGTGTGTGTGTAACTTGCAGCCTAACCACCGTTTGTATTTTGACTTGTTTATAATGATAATTCAGAGGCTGCTGAGATTGGGGATATCATGGCAGAGTACGGGCTCGAACCGCATGAGTATGGCCCTGTTGTGGAGGGCCTCCGGAGGAACCCGCAGGCTTGGCTCGAGTTCATGATGAGGTATATGACAAGCAGCTACTGACACTATGTATTGTTTTTTTTTGTTTGAGAAGCACTATGTATTGTTTCTGATTGTACTATACTGAAAATGTAGATACTACAACAGAGCTGTCAAGACTGAAAATGTAGATATTGACAAAGAACCGTAAAGAAATTAACAAGAGCATATTGCGCGTGATAGGCATGATTGCTTTACTAACCGGGGCAATGTATTCAGGTTTGAGCTCGGATTGGAGAAGCCGGACCCTAGAAGAGCCTTGCAGAGCGCTTTAACAATAGCGCTATCTTATATCATCGGTGGATTGGTCCCTCTCCTGCCCTACATGTTCATCTCCACTGTCCAGGACGCCATGCTCACATCAGTTGGAGTCACGCTGCTCGCGCTCCTTTTCTTTGGCTACATCAAGGGTCGATTTACTGGGAACCGCCCGTTCCTTAGCGCTGTCCAGACTACTATTATTGGTGCTGTTGCTTCTGCTGCGGCGTACAGGATGGCGAAGGCTGTGCAAGCTAGATAATCTTATGGGGTGCACTTGTATCCAAACTTTTCACTAGCCTGCAATGAATTCAGAACAGATGTGAATTTGCTTCTTTGAACAATGCATTATATTACATTGCAATCAGTTGTAGATGAAGCTAGTCTGTTCCTCCTTTATCTAAAAATGGAGTAGAGCTCTTACCTTACATGTAGTCATGAATAATTGTTGCGAGGATAAAATACTTGCGAACTAGCTCTATGTAAGCTGAACTGAGATGTCAAGTAAAGTGAAATTAGCACAAAAGTCCATCTTGGACTGAAACCAACATAACTGACCATATCAAGCACACGTTTTGCTGCAGACTGGGACTCTTATGGGTAAACTTATGGTCTATGGAAGTTACTTATTTTTTTGCGGGGTAAACTTATGAAAGTTACTGTTCTACCACAACTAGATTTAGATAGAAGAAGCCATGAGTTAGAACAAAATCATAGAAGAAGCCATGAGTTAGAACAAAATCATAGAATATGCCTTACGACGATTGCAGGTTTTTGAACTATCAACCCAAGCTGAGAGAGTAGAGTTGCCTGAGCAAGGAGAATCATTTGAACACTATAAGCAACCAATACTGCTAAAAGAAAAAGCTCAAGGCGCCTCAGAATTCAATTTTCAAGTAAACATCTGCCACTATCTTATTTATTTACTAATCAGAGAAGTAAAATTACAGAATAGCATGTAGGCTTTCCCCATGCCGCGCTGCGAAGTATGTATCCCCCATCGAGGAGTGGAGTAGCAATATTTGTCTGCCTAAACTTGAAGAGCCTAATTATATTGCATTTTTCTATCTCGGAGATCGATGGTTCTCTACCGGTGAGGAAGTACTCATAAGATGTCTTTACCCAGAAACCTTATCTATCGTGGTAGCTCTTAGCTGGTTTCTTCTTGACAAGTTCGCTGATCAGTGAAGTATAAACGCCCAAATCTGGCACCATTCCTTTTGCACTTTTCAGCTCTTCAGAATCAGTAACTTTTCCATGCTTGCACTGCCCATCCAAGAGAATGTTGTATGTGATATCATCTGGGGGCACCCCTATATTGAGCATTGCATTCAGAAGCATGTCGGCATTCTTCAGCTGCCCCAGCTTGCAGAGGCCACTCATAATCACGTTGTATGTCACAACTCCTGGTTTTCGACCCTTGTTCTGCATCTCCTTCAGTAGTTTAAAGCCTGTCTTCACGTCGCCTTTCCTACAGAAGGCGTCAATCACCATGGTGTAGGTCGTGTTGTCGGGCTCCAAACCAGCTTCCATCATCTCAACAAGGATCCTCTCGGCATCGACTGGCCGTTGTGCCTTGCTCAACCCGGAGATGAGTGCTGTATATGTCACCTCATCCAACGCAACCTCTTCGTCCGCCATTTTCTGCTTAATATCCATCGCCGTGTCTAGCTTGCCGTCCTTGCAGCAACCATCAATGAGTGTGGTGTAAGTCACCTTATCTGGCTTCAGACCTGTGCCCCTCATCTCTTCCACAATGCATTCGGCAGCCTCAAAATTTCTCGCCCGACAAAGCCCATTCAATAGTGCATTGTATGCCACTAAATCTGGCATCACACCCCTTGCCCTCATGTCCTGGTACAATTCCATTCCAGCCTTCACATCCCCAGCCTTGCAATGTGCATCGATCAATGTTGTGAACACGATGGCATTCGGTTTCACGCCCCTCTCGCGCATTTCATCAAACATCTTTGTTGCATCCTCGATCCTCCCTGAACTGGACAAACCCTTTATCAGAGCACTGTAAGTGTAGACATCAGGTGTGATACCCATCTGCGCCATTCCCTTGTACAGCTCGTCTGCACCGTCCAGATCGCGCGCTCTACACATGCCTGAAATCAAGGTGTTGAAGCTGACCACAGTCGGCTGCACGCTCCTGGTTCGCATTTCGTCGAACACCTTGCGCGCACTCGCAAGGTCTCCAAATCTAACAAAATCTCGCATCAGCACGTTGAACTGCCTGACCTCAGGGGGCATGCCGGCGTCAAGCAGCTGCAGGTAGAAAGCGTATGCTTCGGGAGTGGTGGGGAGCCGGCTCATGAGGCCGAAGCACACGGGCGCCGGTAGGCGGGTGCCGCCGCGGAGGGCGAGGAGGACGAGGGAGCAGGCGTCGGCGAGGAGGCCCTCGTCGGCGTAGGCCGCAGCGAGTTCGGAGACGAGACGGGCGGGGTCTCCGGGGGAGGCGGCGGGGACGAGGAGTGGGAGGAGGCGCGGCGGAGAGGAGCGGCCGAGTCGGGAGACTAGGAGGCGGAGGAGCGGGCGAGCGAGGTCCGGGAGGCGGTGGAGGAGGAGGAGGTGGGACATGGAGAGGAAGGAGGAGGGCGTGTGGCGGAAGAGGCCGGGAGGGGAGGCGAGAAGGAGTAGGCGGAAGAGGGAGAGGAGCGGGAGCGGCGGGAGGGAGAGGGGGTTGGAGCGGAGGAGGGAGAGGAAGTGGGCGGAGGTGAAGGCGGGGAGGAGGCGCAGGAGCGGCGCCGGCGCCGTGGTCGGGAGCGGGGCGGGGTGGATTGGCAGAGTGAGCGCGACTTCGGAGGCGGCAACGATCAGGGGGTCGGCCTCGGTCGTGGACGGCGAATGCGATGGCGGCGCCCGCGGCGCGGCGTACCATGGGAGAGGGGCTGACGGCGCCGGCGGTGTTTCAGTGGGGGGCTGGAGGCGCGGGCGGTGGCGGAGGGCTCTCCGCATGTTTGCGAGCGGTGGGGTGGGGGTCTGAGAGAATGAGCCTCCGTGGCTAGTGAGCTTCGAGCCCGCCAAGTTGAAAGATGGGACGGCTCTGTCGATCAATCTTTTTTTAGGGAACGGTCGATCAATCTTTAAAAGGTCATCTTAACTGCCTTCTGTTTTTGTTTTCGAAAGTGAAGCAAGTCCCGGCCATGTGCAAAAGTTCAAAGGTATAAAGCAAAAACACCTGAAGCTGAATATCATGCGTCACCACCTCTCGAGGCTACCGTTAACCCAATGGCAGAAGACAAAAACAAATAGGAAATGCATAGCTTTTGAGCAAAGCTTTCAAAAAGAAATCATCACACGTGTGTCGATGATGACGAGTCTAACCGGATGTCGAGCTCGAGATTCTCATTCCCAAAAACGAACTTGGAGCCACCACTTTCAACAAGTACACGATGCAAGCGCACGTCGACATTGGCATAAATATTTTTACCAAAGTGTGTAGACTCGATCTAGACGTGTCTACCATCATCACCTGTCTAGCCTCGGGACACAGTTTTTATTGTACATAAATAAAAATTATACACATTTTGTTTGGGAAATAGACACCGTCTTCCTCCCATGCGCACCAGCATGCACTATAAACAAAGCTTGATCCCGTCTTTTGACTTCTCGAACGCCATCGGAACTAGAAAAACGTTGTTGCAATGCAGCGACCGAGAAATCACCGGTTGGATAGAAGACCTCCTCCTAACAACTGAAGGAAATATGCCCTAGAGGCAATAATAAAGTTATTATTTATTTCCTTATTTCATGATAAATGTTTATTATTCATGCTAGAATTGTATTAACAAGTGTCACTAGTATGCCTCTACCTGACTAGCTCATTGATCAAAGATGGTTATGTTTCCTAACCATAGACATGAGTTGTCATTTGATAAACGAGATCACATCATTAAGAGAATGATGTGATTGACTTGACCCATTCTGTTAGCTTAGCACTTGATCGTTTAGTATGTTGCTATTGCTTTCTTTATGACTTATACATGTTCCTATAACTATGAGATTATGCAACTCCCGTTTACCAGAGGAACACTTTGTGTGCTACTAAACATCACAACGTAACTGGGTGATTATAAAGGTGCTCTACAGGTGTCTCCAAAGGTACTTGTTGAGTTGGCGTATTTCGAGATTAGGATTTGTCACTCCGATTGTCGGAGAGGTATCTCTGGGCCCTCTCGGTAATGCACATCACTATAAGCCTTGCAAGCAATGCGACTAATGAGTTAGTTGTGAGATGATGCATTACATAACGAGTAAAGAGACTTGCCGGTAACGAGATTGAACTAGGTATTGAGATAGCGACGATCAAATCTCGGGCAAGTAACATACCGATGACAAAGGGAACAACGTATGTTGTTATGCGGTTTGACCGATAAAGATCTTCATAGAATATGTGGGAGCCAATATGAGCATCCAGGTTCCCCTATTGGTTATTGACCAGAGATGTGTCTCGGTCATGTCTACATAGTTCTCGAACCCGTAGGGTCTGCACGCTTAAAGTTCGGTGACGATCGGCATTATGAGTTTTTGTGTTTTGATATACCGAAGGTAGTTCGGAGTCCCGGATATGATCACGGACATGACGAGGAGTCTCGAAATGGTCGAGACGTAAAGATCGATATATTGGACGACTATGTTCGGACACCGGAAAGGTTCCGGAAGGTTTCAGACATATACCGGAGTATCGGAGGGTTACCGGAACCCCACGGGGGGCTTAATGGGCCTACATGGGCCTTAGTGGAAATAGAGGGCAGCAATTGAAGTGTGGGGCGCGCCCCCCAAGGCCCAAACCGAATTGGTTTAGGGCAAAGGGGGCCGGCCCCCTCTTTCCTTCTCCTCTTCTCCCTTTCCTTCCCCCTCTCCTACTCCTACTAGGAAAGGGAGGAGTCCTACTCCTAGTGGGAGTAGGACTCCCCCTCTTGGCGCGCCTCGCCTAGGCCGGCCACCTCCTCCCCTTGCTCCTTTATATACGGGGGCATGGGGGCACCCCATAGACACAACAATTGATCATTGATCTATTAGCCGTGTGCGGTGCCCCCCTCCACCATAATCCACCTCGATCATATCGTAGCAGTGCTTAGGTGAAGCCCTGCGTCGGTAGCATCATCATCACCGTCACCACGCTGCCGTGCTGATGAAATTCTCCTGTGAAGCTTTGCTGGATCGGAGCTCGCGGGACGTCATCGAGTTGAACGTGTGCAGAACTCGGAGGTGCCGTGCGTTCGGTACTTGGATCGGTCGGATCGTGAAGACGTACGACTACATCAACCGCGTTGTGCTAACGCTTCCGCATTCGGTCTACGAGGGTACGCGGACACACTCTCCCCTCTCGTTGCTATGCATCACCATGATCCTGTGTGCGTAGGATTTTTTTTGAAATTACCACATTCCCCAACAGTGGCATCCGAGCCAGGTTATTACGTAGATGTTATATGCACGAGTAGAACACAAGTGAGTTGTGGGCGATACAAGTCATACTGCTTACCAGCATGTCATACTTTGGTTCGGCAGTATTGTTGGATGAAGCGGTCCGGACCGACATTACGCGTACGCGTACGCTTACGCGAGACTGGTTCTATTGACGTGCTTTGCACACAGGTGGCTGGCGGGTGTCAGT
Source organism: Triticum aestivum (assembly GCF_018294505.1). Taxonomy (NCBI): domain Eukaryota; kingdom Viridiplantae; phylum Streptophyta; class Magnoliopsida; order Poales; family Poaceae; genus Triticum; species Triticum aestivum. Next base: position 565,701,032 of record NC_057797.1, on the reverse strand, counting down.
TTCTCCAACTTTAGTTGAACCAAGTGTGGCTATGCCCGGTCCTTGCGAAGGTTAAAACAACACTAACTTGACGAACTATCATTGTGGTTTTGATCGTAGGTGAGAACGGTTCTTGCTCAGCCCGCAGCAGCCACGTAAAACTTGCAACAACAAAGTAGAGGACGTCTAACTTGTTTTGCAGGGCATGTTGTGATGTGATATGGTCAAGACATGATGAGATATAAATTGTTGTATGAGATGATCATGTTTTGTTAAAGTTATCGGCAACTGGCTGAAGCCTTATGGTTGTCTCTTTATTGCATAAGATGCAAGCGTCATACAATTGCTTTACTTTATTGCTATGCGATAGTAATAGTTGCAAAAGCAATGGTTGGTGAGACGACCATATGACGACACGTTGATAGAGATCAAGATGATGGAGATCATGGTGTCATGCCGGTGACGATGGAGTTGGAGATGGAGATCAAAGGCGCAAGATGATCATGGCCATATCATGTCACATATATATTGATTGCATGTGATGTTTATCTTTTATGCATCTTATTCTGCTTTGATTGACGGTAGCATTATAAGATGATCTCTCACTAAATTTCAAGGTAAAAGTGTTCTCTCTGAGTATGCACCGTTGCCAAAGTTTGTCGTGACGAGACACCACGTGATGATCGTGTGTGATAAGCTCAACGTTCATCTACAACGGGTGTAAGACAATTTTGCACACGCAGAAATACTCGGGTTAAACTTGACGAGCCTAGCATATGCAGATATGGTCTCGAAACACTGGAGACTGAAAGGTCGAGCGTGAATCATATAGTAGATATGATCAACATAGTGATGTTCACCATTGAAAACTACTCCATCTCACATGATGATCGGACATGGTTTAGTTGATTTGGATCACGTGATCATTTAGATGACTAGAGGGATGCCTATCTAAGTGGGAGTTCTTAAGTAATATGATTAATTGAACTTTAATTTATCATGTACTTAGTCCTGATAGTATTTGCATAACTATGTTGTAGATCAAGAGCTCGCGATGTAGCTCCCCATTTATTTTTGATATGTTCCTAGAGAAAAACTAAGTTGAAAGATGTTAGTAGCAATGATGCGGATTGGATCCGTGATCTGAGGATTATCCTCATTGTTGCATAGAAGAATTATGTCCTTGATGCACCGCTAGGTGACAGACCCATTGCAGGAGCAGATGCAAACGTTATGGACGTTTGGCGAGCTTGATATGGTAACTACTTGATAGTTTAGTGCACCATGCTTTACGGCTTAGAATCGGGGCTTCAAAGACGTTTTGAACACCACGGAGCATATAAGATGTTTCAAGAGTTGAAATTAGTATTTCATACTCATGCCCGTGTCGAGAGGTAGGAGACCTCTGACAGTACTTCGCCTACAAAGATGGAGGAGAATAGCTCAACCAGTGAGCATGTGCTCAGATTGTCTGGGTACTGCAATTGCTTGAATCAAGTGGGAGTTAATCTTCTAGATAAGATAGTAATTGACAAAGTCCTCTAGTCACTATCACCAAGTTACTAGAACTTAGTGATGAACTATAATATGCAAGGGATAACGAAAATGATTCCCAAGCTCTTCGTGATGCAGAAATCGATGAAGGTAGAAATCAAGAAAAGTATCAAGTGTTGATGGTTGACAAGACCACTAGTTTCAAGAAAAGGGCAAAGGGAAGAAGAGGAACTTCAAGAAGAACGACAAGCAAGTTGTTGCTCAAGAGAAGAAGCCCAAGTCTAGACCTAAGCCTGAGACTAAGTGCTTCTACTGCAAAGGGACTGGTCACTGGAGGCAAAACTGCCCCAAGTATTTGGCGGATAAGAAGGATGGCAAAGTGAACAAAAGTATATTTGATATACATGTTATTGATGTGTACTTTACTAGTGTTTATAGCAAACCCTCAGTATTTGATACTAGTTCAGTTGCTGAGATTAACTCGAAACAGGAGTTGCAGAATGAACAGAGACTGGTTAAGGGTGAAGTGACGATGTGTGTTGGAAGTGCTTCCAAGATTGATATGATCATCATCGCACACTCCCTATACTTTCGGGATTAGTGTTGAACCTAAATAAATGTTATTTGGTGTTCGTGTTAAGCATGAATATGATTTGATCATGTTTATTGCAATATGGTTATTCATTTAAAGCCAGAGAATAATTGTTGTTCTATTTACATGAATAAAACCTTCAATGGTCATACACCCAAGGTGAATGGTTTATTGAATCTCAATCGTAGTGATACACATATTCATAATATTGAAGCCAAAAAATGCAAAGTTAATAATGATAGTGCAACTTATTTGTGGCACTGCCGTTTAGGTCATATTGGTGTAAACCGCATGAAGAAAATCCATGCCGATGGGCTTTTGGAATCACTTGATTACGAATCAGCTGATGCTTGCGAACCATGCCTCATGGGCAAGATGACTAAGACTCCATTCTCTGGATAATGGAGCGAGCAATAGACTTGTTGGAAATAATACATACTGATGTATGCAGTCCGATGAGTGTTGAAACTCGCGGCAGGTATTGTTATTTTCTGACCTTCACAGATGATTTGAGTAAGATATGGGTATATCTTCTTGATGAAACTTAAATCTGAAACATTTGAGAAGTTCAAATAATTTCAGAGTGAAGTGGAAAATCGTCGTAAGAAGAAAATAAAGTTTCTACGATCTGATCATGGAGGAGAATATTTGAGTTACGAGTTTGGTCTTCATTTGAAACAATGCGGAATAGTTTCGCAACTCACGCCACCTGGAACACCACAGCGTAATGGTGTGTCTGAACATTGTAACCGTACTTTATTAGATATGGTACAATCTATGATGTCTCTTACCGATTTACCACTATTGTTTTGGGGTTATGCTGTTATGCATTAGAGACATCTGCATTCACGTTAAAAAGGGCACCATCAAAATCCATTGAGACGACGCCTTATGAACTGTGGTTTAGCAAGAAACCAAAGTTATCATTTCTTAAAGTTTGGGGCTGCGATGCTTATGTGAAAAAGCTTCAACCTGATAAGCTCGAAGACAAATAGGTGAAATGTGTCTTCATAGGATACCCAAAGGAAACTATTGGGTACACCTTCTATCACAGATCCGAAGGCAATATATTTGCTGCTAAAAATGGATCCTTTCTAGAGAAGGAGTTTCTCTCGAAACAAGTGAGTGGGAGAAAAGTAGAACTTGATGAGGTAACCGCACCTGCTCCCTTATTGGAAAGTAGTTCATCACAGAAATTTGTTCTTGTGACTCCTACACCAATTAGTGAGGAAGCTAATGATGATGATCATGTAACTTCAGATCAAGTTACTACCGAACCTCGTGGGTCAACCAGAGTGAGATCCGCACCAGAGTGGTACGGTAATCCTGTTCTGGATATCATGTTACTTGACCATGACGAACCTACGAACTATGTGGAAGCGATGATGAGCCCAGATTCCATGAAATGGCTTGAGGCCATGAAATCTGAGATGGGATCCATGTATGAGAACAAAGTATGGACTTTGATTGACTTGCCCGATGAACGATGAGTCATTAAGAATAAATGGATCTTCAAGAGGAAGACGAACGCTGATAGTAGTGTTACTATCTACAAAGCTCGAATTGTCGCAAAATGTTTTTGACAAGTTTAAAGTGTTGACTACGATGAGATTTTCTCACTCATATCGATGCTTAAAAGTCCGTCCGAATCATATTAGCAGTTGTCGTGTTTTATGAAATCTGGCAAATGGATGTCAAAACTGTATTCCTTCATGGATTTCTGAAAGAAGAGTTGCATATGATGCAACCAGAAGCTTTTGTCGATCCTAAAGGTGCTAACAAAGTGAGCAAGCTCTAGCGATCCATCTATGGACTGGTGCAAGCATCTCGGAGTTGGAATATATGCTTTGATAAAGTGATCAAAGCATATGGTTTTGTACAGACTTACAGTGAAGCCTGTATTTACAAGAAAGTGAGTGGGAGCACTACAACATTTCTGATAAGTATATGTGAATGACATATTGTTGATCAGAAATAATGTAGAATTTTCTGGAAAGCATAATGTAACGCCCCAAGACCGGAGCTTCAGATGCCTTCCATGGTTTCCGAGTTTCATCATGTTATTTGTTTTGCTTATTGCATTCCTCTTTGCATCATGTGCCTTGCATCATGTCATCATGCCATCATGCCATTTCATTTTTTTAAAACTCAACTAAATAAAATGCATAGATCTTTGATCTATTTAAATTGAGGGAACTCACATGGTGATTTCTCTATATAACCTATCCTCCCAATATATTAGGGAGCTATAATAAATATTCCATTCTTTTGGAATTAACCATAACACACTTGCATTTTAGTTCCATGCCTCTTCTGCTTCAAGTTTCACCTCCAAACCTTGCTGATATTTGTTTCTCCTTTTATCGAGGGTCCTCCAAAATCCTCAACATTTTTGCACACCCCTATAGCCTAGCCTCCGTTCAAACTCCTTTGGCTCAAGTCAAATAAGTTTGAATTTAAATTCTCCTAACTTGTTGAAACCACTTTTGTTGGGGTGGAAATATTCCTTTAAGCCATACAAAAATGTCCCATAATTTTGTTCTTCTCCATGGCCTCTTCTCTTAATTCTTTTGGCCTATCTCTTTTGCTGAAAATAGAATTTAAGAGAGAGAAGAGAGAGAGAGATAACAGCTGCCAGCCAACCCTTCCCCACGGCCTCTCTAGGCCCAATCCTTCCCCGCGACCCACCTAGGCCCAGCCGGCTTCTAACCCCTAGGCCCAGCCGCCCCTCCTAACCCCAGCGCACCCCTGGCATCTCCCTCGTCTCCCTCCAGGCTGCCGCTCACGCACGCATCGAGCCAGGAGGCCGTGCTCGACCCCCCTCCTCTCTCTTCGATCTCCCAGCGCCGCCAGACTCCTTCAGCCGATCCCCATCTCTCCCTGGCAACCATCGCTCTTCCTCCATCCTCTGCTGCAGCCTCGCGTGCCCAGGGCCCCGAGAAGGAGTGCCGTCCTTGTCTCCTCGCGACCTCGAGTATGTCCTCGCTCACGCCTCCTTTGTTCCCATGGCGATGCCGCCCGGCCACAGCCACCTGCGCGCCCGACGCCGCCCCGCCTCCAAGTTCGCCGCCGCCAAGCGCCGTCCTACCATGCCCCGCACCACCTCTGACTCCCTCTCGTTCTCGTCCCCGCGCGTAGGGCATCGCCTCCTGCCGAATCCAGCCGCCCGCGGCCTCTCCTCGGCCTCTCCTCGAGCACTGGCCGCCCTACAGCTCACCGAAGAGACCCCTCCTCGCCGCCCCGTTGTGCACCGAAGGTCAGGGCGCCATGGACGAGTCCCCCCACGACCATGTCCTCTGCTTCGACGTGGGCTGCAACCTGCGCCAAAGACCAGCAAGCCCCTGCTCCTTCCCTTGCTACCCGCAAGACCGAGGCTGACTGACCTTCTTCGTTGACCGCCAAAAACTAACCGTGGTGCTGCTTCATTTGGCTCTTCCCAAACCTCGGTATACCCAGCGTCACACTGCACTTACCGTCATCATTCTGCTACATCTCCGTGCAATCGGAGACAGCCAAGTACATGGACACGCCAAGTTTCGTTCCGTACGTGTACGACTACACCCGGTGATGCAACAAGCCCCGACAATGTGTACATCTACTCCGTCAAGACCGGACCGACAAGTACCCCAATGTCATGTGTACAACGACCGTCGCCGAAGACCCAGGTAGCAAAAACGTCAAGTACCTATGACCGAAGAACGCCAAGTACCACTCCGAAAAATGAACATGTACCACTACGTCCGGAGGCATCGGATCCGTCAAGTCCAACAATGACTGTGTACAACTATCGACGACCCCGAACGACTACGAAATGTGAACCTCTACTTCCCCTCCAAAACGTGTCCCATTACCGCCGCCCGAACGTCTACGAAACATATACCACGACCATCGCTGAAGACCCCGTGGATGTCAAGTTCCGTGTCGTGACCCCGAACATCTACGGACATGAACCACTACTTCCCTCGACGACCCGTGAACGACTACTTCCTCTATGAACCGATCCGCTTCGAAACGCACGCTTCGAAGGTATAACCCCGAGACGACCGCCCGTGAACGAATGTTGTGTGATGTATGAGATGCTCGTGGTTGCACCGTGTCTGAATTGTTCTTTGCGAGTTCCTCGTTGCCTTGCCGTCGACATGTGGGAACCCGGTATCCGGGAGCACCCTGATACGTCTCCAACGTATCTATAATTTTTGATTGCTCCAGGCTATATTATCTACTGTTTTGGACATTATTGGGATTTATTATCCACTTTTATATTATTTTTGGGACTAACCTATTAACCGGATGCCCAGCCCAGAATTGCTGTTTTTTGCCTGTTTTAGGGTTTCAAAGAAAAGGAATATCAAATGGAGTCCAAACGGAATGAAACCTTCGGGAACGTGATTTTCTCATCGAATAAGACCCAGGAGACTTGGATCCTAAGTCAAGGCACAAGAGAGGAGGCCACGAGGTAGGGGGCGCGCCCTCCACCCTCGTGGGCCCCCTGTTGCTCCACCGACGTACTCCTTGCTCCTATATATATCCACGTACCCCCAAACGATCAGATACGGAGCCAAAACCCTAATTCCACCACCGTAACTTTCTGTATCCACGAGATCCCATCTTGGGGCCTATTCCGGAGCTCCGCCGGAGGGGGCATTGATCACGGAGGGCTTCTACATCAACACCATAGCCCCTCCGATGAAGTGTGAGTAGTTTACTTCAGACCTACGGGTCCATAGTTAGTAGCTAGATGGCTTCTTCTCTCTTTTTGGATCTCAATACAATGTTCCCCCCTCTCTTGTGGAGAACTATTCGATGTAATCTTCTTTTTGTGGTGTGTTTGTTGAGACCGATGAATTATGGGTTTATGATCAAGTCTATCTATGAATAATATTTGAATCTTCTCTGAATTCTTTTATGTATGATTGGTTATCTTTGCAAGTCTCTTCGAATTATCAGTTTGGTTTGGCCTACTAGATTGATCTTTCTTGCAATGGGAGAAGTGCTTAGCTTTGGGTTCAATCTTGCGGTGTCCTTTCCCAGTGATAGTAGGGGCAGCAAGGCACGTATTGTATTGTTGCCATCGAGGATAACAAGATGGGGTTTTCTTCATATTGCATGAGTCTATCCCTCTACATCATGTCATCTTGCTTAAGGCGTTACTCTGTTTTTAACTTAATACTCTAGATGCATGCTGGATAGCGGTCGATGAGTGGAGTAATAGTAGTAGATGCAGGCAGGAGTCGGTCTACTTGTCTCAGACGTGATGCCTATATACATGATCATGCCTAGATATTCTCATAATTATGCTCAAGTCCGTCAATTGCTCAACAGTAATTTGTTCACCCACCGTAGAATACTTATGCTCTCGAGAGAAGCCACTAGTGAAACCTATGGCCCCCGGGTCTATCTTTATCATATCGATCTCCTACTACTTAGTTATTTCCTTTGCTATTTACTTTGCCTTTATTTTACTTTGCATCTTTATCATAAAAATACCAGAAATATTATCTTATCATATCTATCAGATCTCATTCTCGTAAGTGGCCTTATAGGGATTGACAACCCCTATTTGCGTTGGTTGCGAGGATTTATTTGTTTTGTGCAGGTACGAGGGACTCGCGCCTAGCCTCCTACTGGATTGATACCTTGGTTCTCAAAAACTGAGGGAAATACTTACGCTACTTTGCTGCATCATCCCTTCCTCTTCGGGGAAAACCAACGTAGTGCTCAAGAGGTAGCAAGAAGGATTTCTGGCGCCGTTGCCGGGGAGGTCTTCGCAAAAGTCAACATACCAAGTACCCATCACATACCCTTATCTCCCGCATTACATTATTTGCCATTTGCCTCTCGTTTTCCTCTCCCGCACTTTACCCTTGTCGTTTTATTTGCCCCTCTCTCTCTCTATCCTCCCTCTCTTTCTCTATTTGCCTCTTTTTGCCCGTTTGCTTTTTGTTTGCTTGTGTGTTAGTTTGCTTGCTTGTCACGATGGCTCAAGATAATACTAAATTGTGTGACTTCACCAATACCAACAACAATGATTTTATTAGCACTCCGATTGCTCCTCTTACCGATGCCGAATCTTGTGAAATTAATACTGCTTTGCTGAATCTTGTCATGAAAGTTCCGTTTTCCGGCCTTCCTAGTGAAGATGCTGCTACCCATCTAAATAGCTTCGTTGATTTGTGTGACATGCAAAACAAGAAATATGTGGATAATGATATTGTTAAATTGAAGCTATTTCCTTTTTCGCTTAGAGATCGTGCTAAAGCTTGGTTTTCGTCTTTGCCTAAAAATAGTATTGATTCATGGAATAAGTGCAAAGATGCTTTTATCTCTAAGTATTTTCCTCCTGCTAAGATCATCTCTCTTAGAAACGATATTATGAACTTTAATCAACTTGATCATGAACATGTTGCACAAGCTTGGGAGAGAATGAAACTAATGATACATAATTGCCCTACTCATGGTTTAAATTTGTGGATGATTGTACAAAATTTTTATGTCGGATTGAATTTTGCTTCTAGAAATCTTTTAGATTCGGCCGCGGGAGGCACTTTTATGGAAATCACTTTAGAAGAATCTACTAAACTCCTAGAAAATATTATGGTTAATTATTCTCAATGGCATATTGAAAGATCTACTAATAAAAAGGTGCATGCGATAGAAGAAATTAATGTTTTGAGTGTAAAGATGGATGAACTTATGAAATTATTTGCTAATAAGACTATTTCTTCTGATCCTAATGATATGCCCTTGTCTACTTTGACTGAAAATAATAATGAATCTGTGGATGTGAATTTTGTTGGTAGGAACAATTTTGGTAACAACGCGTATAGAGGAAATTTTAATCCTAGGCCTTATCCTAGTAATCCCTCTAATAACTATGGTAATTCCTAAAACAATTCCTATGGAAATTATAATAAGATTCCCTATGATTTTGAATCTAATATTAAAGAATTTATTACTTCGCAAAAGAATTTTAATGCTGTGATTGAAGAAAAAATGCTTAAGATTGATGATTTGGCTAGGAACGTTGATAGAATTTCTCTTGATGTTGATTCTTTGAAATTTAGATCTATTCCACCTAAGCATGATATCAATGAGTCTCTCAAAGCCATGAGAATTTCCATTGATGAGTGCAAAGAAAGAACCGCTAGGATGCGTGCTAAGAAAGATGCCTTTATAAAAGCGTGTTCTTCTAGTTCCTATGAAAATAATGATGAAGATCTAAAAGTTATTGATGTGTCACCTATTAAATCTTTGTTTTGCAATATGAATCTTGATAATGATGGGACTGAATATGATCCACCTTTACCTAGAAGGCGTTCTAAGAATTCGAAATCTATTGATCTTGATGCTAAATTTGAAAAAAGTGGGATTGAAGAAATTAAAACCCTAGATGTTGCTAAACCCACTATTATGGATTTCAAGGAATTTAACTATGAAAATTGCTCTTTGATTGATTGTATTTCCTTGTTGCGATCCGTGCTAAATTCTCCTCACGCTTATAGTCAAAATAAAGCGTTTACTAAACATATCGTTGATGCCTTGATGCAATCTTATGAAGAAAAACTTGAATTGGAAGTTTTTATCCCTAGAAAACTTTATGATGAGTGGGAACCAACTACTAAAATTAAAATTAAAGATCGTGAATGCTATGCGTTATGTGATTTGGGTGCTAGTGTTTCCATGATTCCAAAGACTTTGTGTGATTTGTTAGGTTTACGTGATTTTGATGATTGCTCTCTAAACTTGCACCTTGCGGATTCCACTATTAAGAAACCTATGGGAAGAAATAATGATGTTCTTATTGTCGCAAATAGTAATTATGTGCCCGTAGATTTTATTGTTCTTGACATAGATTGCAATCCTTCATGTCCTATTATTCTTGGTAGACCTTTCCTTAGAACGATTGGTGCAATCATTGATATGAAGGAAGGAAATATTAGATTCCAATTTCCATTAAGGAAAGGCATGGAACACTTTCCTAGAAATAAAATTAAATTACCTTATGAATCTATTATGAGAGCCATTTATGGATTGCCTACCAAAAATGGCAATACCTAGATCTATTCTTGTTTGTTATGCCTAGCTAGGGGCGTTAAACGATAGCGCTTGTTGGGAGGCAACCCAATTTTATTTTTATTCCTTTCTTTTTGCTCCTCTTTAGTAATAAATAATTTATCTAGCCTCTGTTTTGGTTGTGTTTTTTGTGTTTAATTAGTGTTTGTGCCAAGTAGAACCGTTGGGAAGACTTGGGAAAAGTCTTGTTGAACTTGCTGTAAAAAACAGAAACTTTAGCGCTCACGAGAACTGCTTCCATTTTTATTTGGAAAGTGATATTTAGTTAATTATTTTTGAAGATAATTAATATATAAATTCCTCACGTCCGGCAATTTATTTTAGAATTTTTGGGGTTCCAGATCTTGCGCTAGCTACAGATTACTACAGACTGTTCTGTTTTTGACAGATTCTGTTTTTCGTATGTTGTTTGCTTATTTTGATGAATCTATGGCTAGTAAAATAGTTTATAAACCATAGAGAAGTTGGAATACAGTAGGTATAACACCAATATAAATAAATAATGAGTTCATTACAGTACCTTGAAGTGGTCTTTTATTTTTTTTCGCTAACGGAGCTCACGAGATTTTCTACTTTAAGTTTTGTATTGTGAAGTTTTCAAGTTTTGGGTAAATTTGATGGATTATGGAACAAGGAGTGGCAAGAGCCTAAGCTTGGGGATTCCCATGGCACCCCCAAGATAATCTAAGGACACCTAAAAGCCAAAGCTTGGGGATGCCCCGGAAGACATCCCCTCTTTCGTCTACTTCTATCGGTAACTTTATTTGGAGCTATATTTTTATTCGCCACATGATATGTGTTTTGCTTGGAGCGTCTTGTATGATTTGAGTCTTTACTTTTTAGTTTACCACAATCATCCTTGCTGTACACACCTTTTAAGAGAGCCATACATGATTTGGAATTTGTTAGAATAACTCTATGTGCTTCGCTTATATCTTTTGAGTTATATAATTTTGCTCTAGTACTTCACTTATATCTTTTAGAGCATGGTGGTGGATTTGTTTTATAGAAACTATTGATCTCTCATGCTTCACTTAGATTATTTTGAGAGTCTTAATAGCATGGTAATTTGCTTAAAATCCTAATATGCTTGGTATACAAGATTAATAATAAAACTTTCTTATGAGTGTGTTGAATACTACGATAAGTTTGATACTTGATAATTGTTTTGAGATATGAAGATGGTGATATTAAGGTTGTGCTAGTTGAGTAGTTGTGAATTTGAGAAATACTTGTGTTGAAGTTTGTGATTCCCGTAGCATGCACGTATGGTGAACTGTTATGTGATGAAGTCGGAGCATGGTTTATTTATTGATTGTCTTCCTTATGAGTGGCGGTCGGGGACGAGCGATGGTCTTTTCCTACCAATCTATCCCCCTAAGAGCATCCACGTAATACTTTGCTTTGATAACTTGTAGATTTTTGCAATAAGTATATGAGTTCTTTATGACTAATGTTGAGTCCATGGATTATACGCACTCTCACTCTTCCATCTTTGCTAGCCTCTCTAATACCGCACACCTTTCGCCGGTATCATACACCCACCTTATATCTTCCTCAAAACAGCCACCATACCTACCTATTATGGCATTTTCATAGCCATTCCGAGATATATTGCCATGCAACTTTCCATCGTTCCGTTTATTATGACACACTCCATCATTGTCATATTGCTTAGCATGATCATGTAGTTGACATCGTATTTGTGGCAAAGCCACCGTTCATAATTCTTTCATACATATCACTCATGAATCATTGCATATCCTGGTACACCCCCGGAGGCATTCATATAGAGTCATATTTTGTTCTAAGTATCGAGTTGTAATTGTTGAGTTGTAAGAAAAATGAAAGTGTGATGATCATCATCATTAGAGCATTGTCCCAGTGAGGAAAGGATGATGGAGACTATGATTCCCCCACAAGTCGGGATGAGACTCCGGACGAAAAATAAAAAAAAAGAAAAAGAAAGAAAAGAGGCCATAAAAAGAAGAAGAGAAAAGGCCAAAAAAAAGAAAAAAAATGAGAGAAAAGAGAGAAGGGACAATGTTACTATCCTTTTACCACACTTGTGCTTCAAAGTAGCACCATGATCTTCATAGTAGAGAGTCTCTCATGTTATCACTTTCATATACTAGTGGAAATTTTCATTTTAGAACTTGGCTTGTATATTCCCAATGATGGGCTTTCTCAAAATGCCCTAGGTCTTCATGAGCAAGCAAGTTGGATGCACACCCACTTAGTTTCTTTTTGAGCTTTCATATACTTATAGCTCTAGTGCATCCGTTGCATGGCAATCCCTACTCACCCAAATTTATATCTATTGATGGGCATCTCCATAGCCCGTTGATACGCCTAGTTGATGTGAGACTATCTTCTCCCTTTTTGTCTTCTCCACAACCACCATTCTATTCCACCTATAGTGCTATGTCCATGACTCACGCTCATGTATTGCGTGAAAATTGAAAAAGTTTTGAGAATGTCAAAAGGATAAAACAATTGCTTGGCTTGTCATCGGGGTTGTGCATGATTTAAATATTTTGTGTGGTGAAGATGGAGCATAGCCAGACTATATGATTTTGTAGGGATAACTTTTTTTAGCCATGTTATTTTGAGAAGACATAATTGCTTTGTTAGTATGCTTGAAGTATTATTATTTTTATGTCAATATGAACTTTTTTCTTGAATCTTTTGGATCTGAACATTCATACCACAATTAAGAAGAATTACATTAAAATTATGCCAAGTAGCACTCCGCATCAAAAATTCTGTTTTTATCATTTACCTACTCGAGGACGAGTAGGAATTAAGCTTGGGGATGCTTGATACGTCTCCAACGTATTTATAATTTTTGATTGCTCCATGCTATATTATGTACTGTTTTGGACATTATTGGGCTTTATTATCCACATTTATATTATTTTTGCGACTAACCTATTAACCGGAGGCCTAACCTGGAATTGCTGTTTTTTTGCCTGTTTTAGGGTTTCGAAGAAAAGGAATATCAAACGGAGTCCAAATGGAATGAAACCTTCGGGAACATGATTTTCTCATCGAATAAGACCCAGGAGACTTGGATCCTACATCAAGGCACAGAAGAGGAGGCCATGAGGTAGGGGGACGCGCCTGCCTACCCCAGGCGCGCCCTCCACCCTCGTGGGCCCCCTGTTGCTCCACCGACGTACTCCTTCCTCCTATATATATCCACGTACCCTCAAACAATCAGATACAGAGCCAAAACCCTAATTCCACCGCCGTAACTTTCTGTATCCACGAGATCCCATCTTGGGGCCTGTTCCGGAGCTCCGCCGGAGGGGGCATCTGTAACGCCCCCAGTGTCATACTATAGTGATATCCTCTCTAATGATTCCATGTCATCATGTTTTGCCAAGCTTAATTGTCACTTGATCAAACCCAAGTCAAAATCAAATTCAAAATGCTAGTCAAATTTTATTTCTTCACACTATCAAACAAAAATGTTTGTATGGTGGCAAATAATCTCTATATAATAATCATGCATAAACTAACATTATTTGAATTGTTAGAATGCCCCTAAAGTATTTTAAAACTGACCGAGCAACATGTACCCACACATTTAAATTCAAACCAAAAATCAAATAATTGCAAATGCCCTCTAAACTTTTTGTGCAACCCTAGAGTATTGCATCCCCTTTTTGTGCAAAGTTTTATAACTAACGAAATTCATTTAACCACTAAACTATTTAGAAAACAGTAGCTAATTTGGATAACAGAAAAGATAAAAGTAAATAGGAAAAAAAATCGGGGGGGGGGGCGTAAACTGTTGTGCACTGTGGCCCATCTAGCGAAGAAGCCAGCCCAGCCCACCTCCCCTCTCCTTCAACCACGCTACAGGAGGCAGGGGAGGCGTGGAGGCCATCCAGCCCCCCAACCCCCCTACAAGCGGACCCCGCGGCCACCCCGAAACCCTAGACCACCACATCCATCTCCCCCTCGATCCCCTGTCTTCCCCCATCCCCTTCTGCTCGATCTGAAACTCAAGGACTCGCGCGGTGACCGTGCTCATCGCCGTCGTTGCCGCGGTCACCGTTGTCGCGGTCGCTCGGGATTACGTCCAAGAGGTTCGCCTCGTTCAACCTCGTCCGTTCCGGGCAGCGGAGCAAGCCGGGCTGCCTCGTACTCTCACCATCGTCGTCTTCTTCGTCGCGTACGTCGTCGTCATCCGTCGTCGATTACCGCCGTTCCGGTCAACCCCGACTCTCCCCGACCTCACCATCGGCATCGCAGTGAGCTGCTCCTCCCTATCCCCCTCGCCCCATTGTCGATCCGTCGCTGTAGGCCCGTACCCGCCCTATGCATCGGCCGCCATGGACGGGAACTTGGCTCCCTCACCGCGCCCCCGGCCGCATCCCTGCGCTGCCTGCGCGTGCACGCGCCGCGCCCCGGCCTCCCTGCCGTGCGCCCGCGCCGGTCACATCCCGCGCTGCCCATGCTCCAGCCGCGTCCGCCTCTGGCCGCCGCCGCCGCAGCCTCCCGGCGCCAGCTGCATGCTGCTCCTAGCTGCCGCTGCTTGCGTTGCTGCGCTACTGCTGCTCTGTACTGCTTCCGTTGCGAGCGCCGCTGCTTGCTAATGCTTTGTTGCTGCCGCTGCTTGCTAATGCTTTGCTGCTGCCGCCAAGCTGCTTTGCTAATGCTTTGCCATGGCCATGCATGCGTGCACAATTTGCACATCCGGCTGTGCCTCTGGCCGGCTTGATTAATTAGAGATAGATTAGTTTTAGGATTAGACTAGTGGCTAAATAGCGTAATGTGTAGATGACATGTGGGTCCCTTTCAATTAGATTAGTTTTACTTATTTGTTTAGGTACAACCAATGACATGTGGGCCACATCCTGCCCTTTTGACTAGTCAAGTTGACTTGGTCAACTCGGTTTAAAACAATTAAAATAAATTCAGAAATTTTAGAAATTGTTTAAATCTTTGAAAATTAATAGAAAATAATCTGTATGTCAGATGAAAAAGTATTATACATGAAAGTTGCTCAGAACGACGAGACGGATCCGGATACGCAGCCCGTTCGTCCGCCACGCATCTCTAGCATAGCGAACATGCAACTTTCCCTTCCGGTTCGTCTGTCCGAAAACGCGAAACACCGGGGATATTTTCCCGGATGTTTCCCCCTTTCACCGGTACCACCTCATACCGTGTTAAGGCACACCTAGCATCACGCTTTGTCATGTCATGCATCGTCATGCATCTGTTTGCTTAATATTTATTGTTTCTTCCCTCTCTTCTCTCGCTAGACATCGAGACCGACGCCGCTGCTACCCAGTACGACTACGGTGTTGACAACCCCTCTCTCTTGCCAGAGCAACCAGGCAAGCCCCCCCTTGATCACCAGATATCGCCTACTCTCCTCTATACTGCTTGCATTAGAGTAGTGTAGCATGTTACTGCTTTCCGTTAATCCTATTCTGATGCATAGCTTGTCATTGTTGCTACAACTGTTGATACCTTACCTGCAATCCTAAATGCTTAGTATAGGATGCTAGATTATCATCAGTGGCCCTACATTCTTATCTGTCTGCCATGCTATACTATCGGGCCGTGATCACTTGGGAGGTGGTCACGGGTATATACTTATATACATAATATATGATACTTGTGGTGACTAAAGACGAGTCGGCTCGTAGGAGTACCCGCGAGTGATTCACGGATTGGGTCCGAAAGGACATTTGTCCCGACAGCTCTCTGAGTGGATCTTTGTGGCGAAGCGACAGGGCGAGTTGAGACCACCTAGGAAAGAGGTGGGCCTGGCCCTGGTCGACGTTCGCGGTTATTTCAAGATAACACATTTAACGAGATCTTGTTATTTGATCTGAATCCGGCCACTGGCCTATACGCACTAACCATCTACGCGGGGACAGTTATGGGCACTTGACGTCGTGGTATCAGCCGAAGCCTTTGTGACGTCAGCGACTGAGCGGCGCGCGCCGGGTTGGACTGGACGCCTGCTCTTGTATAAGGGAGGCTAGATCTGCTCGCCGGCTGCGTACGCAATGTGCAAGTGTCCAATGGGCGATGGGCCCAGACCGCCATAGGATTTAGACCGGCGTGCTGACCTCTTTGTTGTGCCTAGGTAGGGCTGCGACGTGTTGATCTTCCGAGACCGGGCATTACCCAAAAAAGTGTGTCCGGACAAAGGGGATCGAGCGTGTTGGAAAATGTGGTGGACCCCTGCAGGGAAGTTAATCTATTTGAATAGCCATGATCTTCGGTAACAGGATGACTTGGACTTGTACCTTGACCTTATGACAACTAGAACCGGTTACTTAATAAAACACACCCTTTCAAGTGCCAGATAGAACCCGATGATCACTCTCTAACAGGGCGACGAGGGGAGGATCACCGGGTAGGATTATGCCACACGATGCTACTTGGTGAACTTACCATCTACTCTCTTTTACATGCTGCAAGATGGAGGTTGCCAGAAGCGTAGTCTTCGATAGGACTAGCTATCCCCCTCTTATTTCGGCATTCTGCAATTCAGTCCACATATGATACCCTTATTCCTTTTGATACCAATGCATACATATGTATTGTAGCTCCTTGCTTGCGAGTACTTTGGATGAGTACTCACGGTTGCTTTGCTCTCTCTTTTTCCCCTTTCTATACCCGATTGCTGCGATCAGACGATGGAGCCCAGGAGCCAGACGCCACTGTCGATGACGACTACTACTACTCTGGAGGTGCCTACTACTATGTGCAGCCTGTTGACGACGACCAGGAGTAGTTTAGAAGGATCCCAGGCAGGAGGCCTGCGCCTCTTTCGATCTGTATCCCAGTTTGTGCTAGCCTTCTTAAGGCAAACTTGTTTAACTTATGTCTGTACTCAGATATTGTTGCTTCGGCTGACTTGTCTATGATCGAGCTTTTTTATTCGAGCCCTCGAGGCCCCTGGCTTGTAATATGATACTTGTATGACTTATTTTATTTGTAGAGTTGTGTTGTCATATCTTCCCGTGAGTCCCTGATCTTGATCGTACACGTTTGCGTGTATGATTAGTGTACGATTGAATCGGGGTGTCACAACATCGATCATGGAGGGCTTGTACATTAACACCATAGCCCCTCCGATGAAGTGTGAGTAGTTTACTTCAGACCTACGGGTCCATAGTTAGTAGCTAGATGACTTCTTCTCTCTTTTTGGATCTCAATACAATGTTCTCCCCCTCTCTCGTGGAGAACTATTCGATGTAATCTTCTTTTTGCGGTTTGTTTGTTGAGACCGATGAATTGTGGGTTTATGATCAAGTCTATCTATGAATACTATTTGAATCTTCTCTGAATTCTTTTATGTATGATTGGTTATCTTTGCAAGTCTCTTCGAATTATCAGTTTGGTTTGGCCTACTATATTGATCTTTCTTGCAATGGGAGAAGTGCTTAGCTTTGGGTTCAATCTTGCGGTGTGCTTTTCCAGTGACAGTAGGGGCAGCAAGGCACGTATTGTATTGTTGCCATCGAGGATAACAAGATGGGGTTTTCTTCATATTGCATGAGTCTATCCCTCTACATCATGTCATCTTGCTTAAGGCGTTACTCTGTTTTTAACTTAATACTCTAGATGCATGCTGGATAGCGGTCGATGAGTGGAGTAATAGTAGTAGATGCAGGCAGGAGTCGGTCTATTTGTCTTGGACGTGATGCCTATATACATGATCATGCCTAGATATTCTCATACTTATGCTCAATTCTGTCAATTGCTCAACAGTAATTTGTTCACCCACCGTAGAATACTTATGCTCTCGAGAGAAGTCACTAGTGAAACCTATGGCCCCCGGGTCTATCTTTATCATATTGATCTCCTACTACTTAGTTATTTTCTTTGCTATTTACTTTGCCTTTATTTTACTTTGCATCTTTATCATAAAAATATCAAAAATATTATCTTATCCTATCTATCAGATCTCACTCTCGTAAGTGGCCTTACAGGGATTGAGAACCCCTATTTGCGTTGGTTGCGAGGATTTATTTGTTTTGTGCAGGTACGAGGTACTCGCGCGTAGCCTCCTACTGGATTGTTACCTTGGTTCTCAAAAACTGAGGGAAATACTTACACTACTTTGCTGCATCATCCCTTCCTCTTCGGGGAAAACCAACGCAGTGCTCAAGAGGTAGCATACCCCATCTTCTTGCATGACACACTCACACCCACTTCCTTTTGCACCAGTATCTCCGTGAGCTATCAGAAACGGAATGTTGCCGTGGCACCATTTCCGTTGTCATTGTCGTGGCACCCCTTTCGTTTCCGCCACGATGACAAATGCTTCATATCATGCTCTTGTCAACTTTTCCAAATTGCATAAAACTTGCAAACGTCATCCGCATCATGATAGCAACATCAAGAATGTTTAAATTGTTGTTTGCATTAATTTGCTAAATGCATATGGGGATTTACCGGAATTGTTGTTGTTGTTGTTTCCGGCCTCATTTAAAATGCCTAACTATGTTTTCTACTCATGTTTCACCTCTTGCCATGTTTAACAACATTTAATATTGTTGGGTACATAAACGAGAGTGAACTAAATAATTGATGTGGTGTTCCGTCAATATGCAACTCGTTGCATATTGAGTTCCACTTAACTTGTAGTATTCGTTTGTGCACTTTGCCATGCCATGAGTCATTAAACTGGACATGCATCATACTTGGTTGTGCATCATGACATGTTATGTGATGGTTGTTTACTTTGTTGCTTGCTTCTTTCTGGGTTGCTTCTATCATTAGCTTTGGTTTCGTTCCGGAGTTGTGAGGATTCGTTCGACTACGTCCGTTTGCCTTCTTCATGGACTCGTTCTTCTTCCTTGCGGGATCTTAGTCAAGATGACCATACCCTCGAAATCACTTCTATCTTTGCTTGCTAGTTGTTCGCTCTATTTGCTATGTCGCGATGCCTACCACCTGCTATATCATGCCTCCCATATTGCCATGTCAAGCCTCTAACCCAACTTTCCTAGCAAACCGTTGTTTGGCTATGTTACTGCTTTGCTCAGCCCCTCTTATAGCGTTGTTAGTTGCAGGTGAAGTTGGAGTTTGTTCCTTGTTGGAACATGATTATTGTTGGGATATCATTATCATATCTTGTTTACTTTAATGCATCTATATACTTGGTAAAGGGTGGAAGGCTCGGCCTTATGCCTGGTGTTTTGTTCCACTCTTGGCACCCTAGTTTCTGTCATACCGGTGTTATGTTCTTTGATGTTGTGTTCCTTACGCGGTTGGGTGTTATGGGAACCCCTTGACAGATTGCTTTGAATAAAACTCCTCCAGCAAGGCCCAACCTTGGTTTTACCATTTTCCACCTAAGCCTTTTTCCCTTGGGTTCTGTAGACTCAAGGGTCATCTTTATTTTAAAACCCCTGGGCCAGTGCTCCTCTGAGTGTTGGTCCAACCTGTCAGCAGCCGGTGGCCACCAGGGGCAACTCTGGGCTAGCCTACCGGAATCTTGGACAATCCGGTGTGCCCTGAGAACGAGATATGTGTAGCTCCTATCGGGATTTGTCGGCACATTCGGGCGGCTTTGCTGGTCTTGTTTTACCATTGTCGAAATGTCTTGTAACCGGGATTCCGAGTCTGATTGGGTCTTTCTGGGAGAAGGAATATCCTTCATTGACCGTGAGAGCTTGTGATGGGATAAGTTGGGACACCCCTGTAGGGTTTGAACTTTCGAAAGCCGAGCCCGCGGTTATGGGCAGATGGGAATTTTTTAATGTCCGGTTGTAGAGAACTTTTCACTTAACTTAATTTAAAAAAACATCAACCGCGTGTGTAGCCGTGATGGTCTCTTTTCGGCGGAGTCCGGGAAGTGAACACGGGTCTTGTGTTATGCTTGAACGTAAGTAGTTTCAGGATCACTTCTTGATCACTTCTAGTTTACGACCGAGCTTTGCTTCTCTTCTCGCTCTCATTTGCGTAAGATAGCCACCATATATGCTAGTGCTTGCTGCAGCTCCACCTCACTACCTTTTCCTACCCATAAGCTTAAATAGTCTTGATCGCGAGGGTGTGAGATTGCTGAGTCCCCATGACTCACAGTTTACTTCCAAAAACCAGATGCAGGTGCCGATGATGCCAGTGCAGGGGACGCGACCGGACTCAAGTGGAAGTTTGACGAGGATTCTGAATGTTACTATGTTTCCTTTCCGGACGATCAGTAGTGGAGCCCAGTTGGGGCAATCGGGGATCTAGCATTTGGGGTAGTCTTTCTTTATTTTGGTTCCATAGTCGGACCTTAATTGTATTCTGTATGATGTGTATTTAACTTGTATTGTGTGAAGTGGCGATTGTAAGCCAACTCTTTATCCCTTTCTTATTCAGTACATGGGATGTGTAAAGATTACCCCTCTTGTGACATGTCTACTATGCGGTTATGCCTCTAAGTCGTGCTCCGACACGTGGGAGATATAGCCGCATCATGGGTGTTACAAGTTGGTATCAGAGCCTTCCCCGACTTAGGAGCCCCCTGCTTGATCGAATCACTGACGTTGTTGAGTCTAGAAAAATGTTTTGAGTCTTAGGATTATATATATTGAAGAGTAGGATTCTTTTTACTCCTCAGTCCCTTCGTCGCTCTGGTGGGGCCTCCTAACGTAGAGTTTTGACTCTTCTCTTCTCAAATTTCATGAATTTTTTTAGGATCACACGGGTATCTTGGAATCGTTCCGATAGTCTTGTGACGAGAACATTGTTCTTGGTGCCTCCTGACATTTAGGGGTTGTGGCAGTGTCCCGGGGAGTTGAGCTCCGAGGTGTTGTTGTCACAATTTTATCGTTGTAGTTCTGGAATACCTGAGTTCGCCGACATAGAAAATCTCTTTTATGCAGTTGTTGGTGAGATAACCTCGACGCCACCCAGTACTGGGACGGGAGTTCCAGAGTATTGCCATAACTTGTATAACGGATGCTTTCCGAAGGTTGAGGTAAATGATTTCTGAAGGTTTCTTGGTTATGTGTTGAAGGATGGATACAGCTGGATGTAGGATTTGCTAGTTTTGGGTGAGATATTATGCTTCCCCTGTATCCCCAACACCTGATTGCATAACCAGAAAGTTTCGGGAGTTTATAAGTGGGAATTCAAGTAGCTCCTAGGATATCCTTCTGACAGATGCATGATATGAGATTGGGGTTCGACGTCTAGTGGTCCGCCTATCCACGGTTGGTTTTACAGTGGTCTCGTTGTGTCTTAAAGAGTCCTTGGCTATGCTGACCCGGGGACGCTTCGTATGTCATGTGCACTGCCTTGTACATGATGGTGCTATACGATTGAGCCCGTGTGGGCCCCACCACGAAAACTTCAGACGAAATCTCTATCATATGTTTGTTCCGGCTTATTCTGCAAGCCAATCCTTTGTTTTGTTTTGAGTTGTGGTATTCGAGTTGCTTCGAAGTCAAGTGTTGATTCCATGCTTTTTTTCCTCAGCGGTGTTCTCATATTTCTATGTGAATACTAATCCGTCATGATCATTGAGATGGTCATGTCAATCCTTTTCAACCGGCATGTTTCTCTTCAAGTGGATCCGATCATTCCAACATTCGCAAGATCAACTCTAAGTATTTTCAATGGTGTTCATTTCATCCGTCTCCAAGTTGCCTTTGTTTTCCCGCCCACCCACCCTTCTTCTTCAAGGACTCAGATTTCTTAATTAAGTATCCATCTTATTGATGCGAAGTCTCTCCATTCTTTTCCGTCAATGTTCTTACCCGGTGTTTCTCATGAAGATGCTCTACTAGTCCATCATTCTTCTTTATTTTCTTTCCCGGTGGATTCAATTCAAGTTTTGGTATTGAGCATAGTCCTTTCATTTGTCCAATGCTTTCTCATGCCGGTGCACCTCATAATCATTCCCCGCTTGCTATTCAATTGTTCCGGAGTGCTGAAGATATCTCAGGAGATTCGCGTTTCCATTGCTAATTCGCTTAAGCTATCTCGAGGTTGTTATCTTATTCAAGCCATTTAATTCAACCGATGCAATCTCTCTTTTCAAGCAATCTTTTCAACGATGTTTCTTTTAAGTGGGCCCTAACCCACAGGTCTTTTCCCAGGATCTTACCTGACTCTTCAAATTTTCCCGGAGCTATTCTAAAAATTCATTTCAAAGTTTGAAGTAACAATGAGTTATCATCAATCATATGTCTTTCTCCAAGATCTTTCAAATTCTTTTCATTGCTAATTCAACCTGTATATTCTTTATTATTCCGGAGTGTCTCAACAATTCATGGTGGTGTTTCTCGTCGTCATTCTCGGATTTTGAAGACCGAAGAAGAGTTTCTCTCAAATCTTGGTCTATTCTCTCAAAGATGCGTAGTTCAAGCTTGATGCCATCCTCTCATAATTGTTTTGATTGTGAGAATTCTTTTCACCCATCCGGAGTAATTTAGGAGTCTTTTCAGTTTGATTCTCCGAAGACCGTCATTTCGGGTTTATTCATTCTCAGCTTTCAGCTCTCGTTCTCCAAATCTTACCGGTGCATCGTTCAAGTATTCCCTAATCAACTCGGGATCTCTTCGTTCACTTGTATCTAAATCCCCTCAAGTATCTTCATTCATTCTTCACATTCTTCCCTATGAATTGTGCCTTTGCTACTTTCTTGTTCAATTCTTACGGTGGTTCGTTCAAGAGTTCTCTTCCTTCGTTATCATACAGATTTATTCGCTCTTTCCAATCCTACCGGTGGTTCGTTGAAGACCTTCCCAAGTTTGCGCTATATCTCTCCTTTATCATTTCCAATGAGAATGAGTAGTATGCCAAATCCGTTGCTTGTCATCAATTTAATTGATGAAGGATAAGCATAATGTAATTCTTATTCTTGTTTCATCCAAGTGATTAATTCCTTATTCCGGAGGTTCATCAAAATTCTTGATTTCATTTGTTCATCTTTCTTTTCCGGAGTTCCAGGTCTTCCGCATTATCTCGTCGCGAAGCTCCATCTAAATCATCGCAAGGCTTCACCTTGTGTTTTTCAACTTCTCTTTCCTTTCGTTTGATCATCCTTTTGTTACCGGAGTTCTTCATGGATATTCTACATGATGGTTCAACAAGGATTTAATTCCTTCTCGGAGTGTTCATCGAGATTCTTTCCAGAGGAGTTCAAGCATTCTTCATCTTGCATCCCAAAGTCCAATTCTTTCAACCTTATCTTTGAGGTGGTATTATGTCATTTTTGGCAATTTCTGTGTATTTCTTGATTCACAAGTTTAGAAAGGAGATATGAAACCCATCTCCTTCTTCCTTGAAGTTATATTGGGTTAGATTTCACCTAAAGCCTTCCCTAAGGAATGTTGCTATTGTGGTGATTATCTATGATCCAAGTTTTCTCCTATCCCATCAGCGGAAGAAGTTTTTCATCTCCTTGTCGATCTGAAGCAAGCAATTGTTTCCGTTTGTGGTAGGTTGTCACCTCATAATTTTGAGATGTATTCCATAAGCCCATATCAAGCTTATCCTTTTGTTGTTGATTTTCCCAACAACTCTGTTCAATCCTTCTTTGCAAGGATGCTTTCCAAGTTCATCTGTGGCAGAAGCTGGCATTTTTAAATCCATTCTCTTATTCTAGTGATCTAACTTCTATTCCTTAGTTGCGGAGGCATCGTGATGTTGCTCTCTTCACTCATCATCTCGAATTGTGAGGATCGTGTTCTTTTCGTGCTTATCCATTTAACCAGAGTGTTGTGCTCTCCTTTCAAGTCCTTTGCAACTTGTCAAGTTTTCCTTCTCCTTCTAGTCGGAGTGCTGCCAAAATTATATAAATCGTATTCCTTCTGTATCTGTTTTAACCGGAGTGGTTTCAATATCTATCTGTCACTCAACTTCTTGGTTCTCGTCGTGTCCCATGTTTCTCTTATCTAACGGAGTGTTTTCAACTTCGTTCATCTCCATTGTATTCTTTTCTCGTAATGGTTTAACCTCTCAAGGTTCGTGGTTTCACTCATTTGTCGAAGAAGCAACTTAGTTTTACCTCTTCTCTTCCTCTTCCGTTTCTCTCCGGTGCCATCCTAGATCTCGGGACGAGATCCTCTTGTAGTGGTGGAGTGTTGTAACGCCCCAAGACCGGAGCTTCAGATGCCTTCCATGGTTTCCGAGTTTCATCATGTGATTTGTTTTGCTTGTTGCATTCCTCTTTGCATCATGTGCCTTGCATCATGTCATCATGCCATCACGCCATTTCATTTTTTTAAAACTCAACTAAATAAAATGCATAGATCTTTGATCTATTTAAATTGAGGGAACTCACATGGTGATTTCTCTATATATCCTATCCTCCCAATATATTAGGGAGCTATAATAAATATTCCATTCTTTTGGAATTAACCATAACACACTTGCATTTTAGTCCCATGCCTCTTCTGCTTCAAGTTTCACCTCCAAACCTTGCTCATATTTGTTTCTCCTTTTATCGAGGGTCCTCCAAAATCCTCAACATTTTTGCACGCCCCTATAGCCTAGCCTCCGTTCAAACTCCTTTGGCTCAAGTCAAATAAGTTTGAATTTAATTCCCCTAACTTGTTGAAACCACTTTTGTTGGGGTGGAAATATTCCTTTAAGCCATACAAAAATGTCCCATAATTTTGTTCTTCTCCATGGCTTCTTCTCTTAATTCTTTTGACCTCTCTCTCTATTTTTTCTTCTTGTAAAGGGAATAAAGGAGAGAGAGATAGCCCAGCCGTGCCTCTAAGGCCTCCCGTAGCCTCCAAGGCCAACCTCTCCCCTTGCTACCCTAGCCTCGCTCGACCCCCTCTCCCTCGTTTCCCTATGCGCACCGCCACACACACAACGCACGCATCGAGCCAAGAGGCCGTGCTCGATCCCCCCTCCTCTCTCTTTGATCTCCCAGCGCCGCTAGACTCCTTCAGCCGATCCCCATCTCTCCTGGCAACCATCGCTCTTCCTCCATCCTCTGCTGCAGCCTCGCGCGCCCAGGGCCCCCGAGCAGGAGCGTCGTCCTTGTCTCCTCGCGACCTCGAGCATGTCCTCGCTCGCGCCTCCTCTGTTCCCATGGCGATGCCGCCCGACCATAGCCACCTGCGCGCCGACGCCGCCCCACCTCCAAGTTCGCCGCCGCCAAGCGCCGTCCTGCCATGCCCTGCACCACCTCTGACTCCCTCTTGTACTCGTCCCCGCGCGTAAGGGCGTTGCCTCCGGCCGAATCCAGCCGCCCGCGGCCTCTCTTCGGCCTCTCCTCGAGCACTGGCCTCCCCACAGCTCGCCGGAGAGACCCCTCCTCGCCGCCCCGTTGTGCACCGAAGGTCAGGGCGCCATGGACGAGTCCCCCCGCGACCACGTCCTCTACTTCGACCCCGCAGCGTCGTTCGTCTCCTCTT
The DNA here is from genome assembly GCF_018294505.1 of Triticum aestivum. NCBI lineage: Eukaryota > Viridiplantae > Streptophyta > Magnoliopsida > Poales > Poaceae > Triticum > Triticum aestivum. The sequence goes on along the minus strand of NC_057797.1, from coordinate 565,675,541 downwards.
TGCTTCGACGTGGGCTGCAACCTGCGCCAAAGCCTAGCGAGCCCCTGCTCCTTCCCTTGCTGCCCGCAAGACCGAGGCTGACCGACCTTCTTCGTTGACCGCCAAAACCAAGTTGTGGTGCTGCTTCGTTTGGCTCTTCCCAAACCTCGGTAGACCCGGGGTCACACTGCACTTACCGTCGCTGTTCTGTTACATCTCCGTGCAATCGGAGACGGCAAGTACATGGACACGCCAAGTTCCGCTCTATATGTGTACGACTACACCCGGTGATGCAACAAGCCCCGACAACGTGTACATTTACTCCATCAAGACCGGACTGACAAGTACCCCAACGTCATGTGTACAACGACCGTCGCCGAAGACCTAGGTAGCAAAAACGTCAAGTACCTATGACCGAAGAACGCCAAGTACCTCTCCAAAAAACGAACATGTACCACTACGTCCGGAGGCATCAGATCCGTCAAGTCCAACAACGACTGTGTACAAATATCGGCGATCCCGAACGACTATGAAACGTGAACCTCTACTTCCCCTCCAAAACGTGCCGCACTACCGCCACCCGAACGTCTACGAAACATATACCACGACCATCGCTGAAGATCCCGTGGATGTCAAGTTCGTGTCGTGACCCCGAACATCTACGGACATGAACCACTACTTCCCTCAACGACCCGTGAACGACTACTTCCTCTACGAATTCGTCCCGCCCGAAATGCACGCTTCGAAGGTATAACCCCGAGACGACCGTCCGAGAATGTTTGCATGTGTTGTATGAGATGCACCCATTGTCTCCACCGTGTCCGAGTTGTCACTTGATTGGTCCTCCTCTTTTGACGCTAACCCGTGGGGACCCGGTATCCGGGAGCACCCACCATCCTTGCATGACATGCTCCCGTCACTTTCCTTTTGCACCGGCATCTCAATCGAGTTACCAGAACCGGAATGTTGCCGTGGCATCATTTTCGAATTCGTTGCCGTAGCACCCCTTTCGTTTCCGCCACGATGACAAATGCTTCATATCATGCTCTTGTCAACTTTTCCAAATTGCATAAAACTTGCAAACATCATACGCATCATGATAACAACATCAAGAATGTTTAAATTGTTGTTTGCCTTAATTTGCTAAATGCATATGGGGATTTACCGGAATTGTTGTTGCTGTTGTTTCCGGCCTCATTTAAAATGCCTAACTATGTTTTCTACTCATGTTTCACCTCTTGCCATGTTTAACAACATTTAATATTGTTGGGTACATAAACGAGAGTGAACTAAGTAATTGATGTGGTGTTCCGTCAATATGCAACTCGTTGCATAGTGAGTTCCACTTAACTTGTAGTATTCGTTTGTGCACTTTGTCATGCCATGAGTCATTAAACCGGACATGCATCATACTTGGTTGTGCATCATGCCATGTTATGTGATGGTTGTTTACCTTGTTGCTTGCTTCTTTCCAGGTTGCTTCTCTCGTTAGCTTCGGTTTCGTTCCGGAGTTGTGAGGATTCGTTCGACTATGTCCGTTTGCCTTCTTCATGGACTCGTTCTTCTTCCTTGCGGGATCTCAGGCAAGATAACCATACCCTCGAAATCACTTCTATCTTTGCTTTCTAGTTGTTCACTCTATTTGCTATGCCGCGATGCCTACCACCTGCTATATCATGCCTCCTATATTGCCATGTCAAGCCTCTAACCCACCTTTCCTAGCAAACCGTTGTTTGGCTATGTTACCGCTTTGCTCAGCCCCTCTTATAGCGTTGTTAGTTGCAGGTGAAGTTGGAGTTTGTTCCTTGTTGGAACATGATTATTGTTGGGATATCATTATTATATCTTGTTTACTTTAATGGATCTATATACTTGGTAAAGGGTGGAAGGCTCGGCCTTATGCCTGGTGTTTTGTTCCACTCTTGCTGCCCTAGTTTCCGTCATACCGGTGTTATGTTCCTTGATGTTGCATTCCTTACGCGGTTGGGTGTTATGGGAACCCCTTGACAGATTGCTTTGAATAAAACTCCTCCAGCAAGGCCCAACATTGGGTTTACCATTTGCCACCTAAGCCTTTTTCCCTTGGATTTTGCAGACTCAAGGGTCATCTTTATTTTAAAACCCCCGGGCCAGTGCTCCTCTGAGTGTTGGTCCAACCTGTCAGCAGCCGGTGGCTGATGACCCACAAGTATAGGGGATCGCAACAGTTTTCGAGGGTAGAGTATTCAACCCAAATTTATTGATTCGACACAAGGGGAGCCAAAGAATATTCTCAAGTATTAGCAGCTGAGTTGTCAATTCAACCACACCTGGAAACTTAATATCTGCAGCAAAGTGTTTAGTAGCAAAGTAATATGATAGTAGTGGTAACGGTAGCAAAAGGTAACAGTAGCAAAAGTAGTGTTTTTGGTATTTTGTAGTGATGATAGCAATAGCAATGGAAAACTAAATAAGCGGAGAATAATATATGGAAAGCTCGTAGGCAATGGATCAGTGATGGAGAATTATGCCAGATGCGGTTCATCATGTAACAATCATAACCTAGGGTGACACAGAACTAGCTCCAGTTCATTGATATAATGTAGGCATGTATTCCGAATATAGTCATATGTGCTTATGGAAAAGAACTTGCATGACATCTTTTGTCCTACCCTCCCGTGGCAGCGGGGTCCTTACGGAAACTAAGGGATATTAAGGCCTCCTTTTAATAGAGTACCGGAACAAAGCATTAACACATAGTGAATACATGAACTCCTCAAAGTACGGTCATCACCGGTAAGTATCCCGATTATTGTCACTTCGGGGTTAAAGGATCATAACACATAATAGGTGACTATAGACTTGCAAGATAGGATCTAGAAATCTCATATATTGATGAAAACATAATAGGTTCAGATCTAAAATCATGGCACTCAGGCCCTAGTGACAAGCATTAAGCATAGCAAAGTCATAGCAACATCAATCTCAGAACATAGTGGATACTAGGGATCAAACCCTAACAAAACTAACTCGATTACATGATAGATCCCATCCAACCCATCACCGTCCAGCAAGCCTAGGATGGAATTACTCACGCACGGCGGTGAGCATCATGAAATTAGTGATGGAGTATGGTTGATGATGGCGATGGCGACAGATTCCCCTCTCCGGAGCCCCGAACGGACTCCAGATCAGCCCTCCCGAGAGGTTTTAGGGCTTGGCGGCGGCTCCGTATCGTAAAACGCAATGAATCCTCCTCTTTGATTTTTTTCTCCCAGAAACAAAATATATAGAGGTGGAGTTGGAGTCGGAGGAGCTCCAGGGGGCCCATGACGTAGGGGGCGTGCCCCCACCCTCGTTGATAGGTGGTGGACCCCCTGGCCTTCATATTTTGCAGGTATTTTTCATATTTTCCAAAAAGTTGCTCTGTGAAGTTTCAGGTCATTCCGAGAACTTTTGTTTCTGCACATAAATAGCACCATGGTAATTCTGCTGAAAACAGCGTTAGTCCGGGTTAGTTCCATTCAAATCATGCAAGTTAGAGTCCAAAACAAGGCCAAAAGTGTTTGGAAAAGTAGATACGACGGAGACATGTCAACTCCCCCAAGCTTAAACCTTTGCTCGTCCTCAAGCAATTCAGTTGACAAACTGAAAGTGATAAAGAAAAACTTTTACAAACTCTGTTTGCTCTTGTTGTTGTAAATATGTAAAGACAGCATTCAAGTTTTCAGCAAAGATTATGACTAACCACATTCACAATAACGCTTAGGTCTCAAGTTTACTCATATCAATGGCATAATCAACTAGCGAGCAATAATAATAAATCTCGGATGACAACACTTTCTCAAAACAATCATAATATGATATAACAAGATGGTATCTCGCTAGCCCTTTCTAAGACCGCAAAACATAAATGCAGAGCACCTTTAAAGATCAAGGACTGACTAGACATTGTAATTCATGGTAAAAGAGATCGAGTCAAGTCATACCCAATGTAAACTAACAATAATGAATGCAAATGACAACGGTGCTCTCCAACTGGTGCTTTTTAATTAGAGGATGATGACTCAGCATAAAAGTAAATAGATAGGCCCTTCGCAGAGGCAAGCAGGGATTTGTAGAGGTGCCAGAGCTCGGTTTTGAAATAGAGATGAATAATATTTTGAGCGGTATACTTTCATTGTCAACATAACAACCAAGAGATGGCAATATCTTCCAGGCTACACACATTATAGGCGGTTCCCAAACAGAATGGTAAAGTTTATACTCCCCCTCCACCAACAAGCATCAATCCATGGCTTGCTCGAAACAACGAGTGCCTCCAACTAACGAGAGTCCCAGGGGGAGTTTTGTTTGCAATTATTTTGATTTAGTTTGCATAAAGCATGGGACTGGGCATCCCGGTGACCAGCCATTTTCCCGTGAGTGAGGAGCGGAGTCCACTCCTCTTGAGAATAACCCGCCTAACATGGAAGATACGGACAACCCTAGTTGATACATGAGCTATTTGAGCATACAAAACATGATATTTATTTGAAGGTTTAGAGCTTGGCACATACAAATTTACTTGGAACGACAGGTAGATACCGTATATAGGTAGGTATGGTGGACTCATATGGAATAACTTTGGGGTTTAAGGAATTGGATGCACAAGCAGTATTCCCGCTTAGTACAGGTGAAGGCTAGCAAAAGACTGAGAAGCGACCAGCTAGAGAGCGACAACAGTCATGAACATGCATTAAAATTAATCAACACCGAATGCAAGCATGAGTAGGATATAATCCACCATGAACATAAATATCGTGAAGGCTATGTTGATTTTGTTTCAACTACATGCGTGAACATGCGCCAAGTCAAGTCACTTAAATCATTTAGAGGAGGATACCACCCTATCATACCACATCATAACCATTTCAATAGCATGTTGGCACGCAAGGTAAACCATTATAACTCATAGCTAATCAAGCATGGCACAAGAATTATGATCTCTAGTTGTCATTGCGAACATGTTTATTCATAATAGGCCGAATCAGGAACGATGAACTAATCATATTTACAAAAACAAAAGAGGTCGAGTTCATACCAGCCTTTCTCATCTCATTCAGTCCATCATATATTGTCATAATTGCCTTTCACTTGCACGACCGAACGATGTGAATAATAATAATTGTGCACATGCATTGGACTAAGCTGGAATCTGCAAGCATTCAATAAACAGGAGAAGACAAGGCAATATGGGCTCTTTTGTCAGATCAACAATTATGCATATAAGAGCCACTTCAACAATTTAATCATGGTCTTCTCCTATCGACCCCCAAAGAAAAGAAAAGAAATAAAACTATTTACACGGGAAAGCTCCCAACAAGCAAAAGAAGAACAGGAAATCTTTTTGGGTTTTCTTTTAATTACTACTACAAGCATGGTGAGTAAACTGATTAAAAGCTACAACTAATTTTTTTGGTTTTTTCTTAAGGTTTATTAAACACACAAGAAGAAAGCATAAAAAAGGAAAGTAATCTAGCATGGATGATACAATGAAAAAGTATGAGCACCAACATCTAGCAATGAGTGTGTGAACATGAATGTAATGTCGGTGGGAAATACGTACTCCCCCAAACTTAGGCTTTTGGCCTAAGTTGGTCTATGGCCACGGCTGGCCTGGCGGATATCCATAATAGTAGTTGGGGTCGTACTGCGATGCAGCGGCTATCGCCTCCTGAGCTGCAGCGTGGCGGCGAGCGGCCTCCGATCTCCTCTCATACTCATCTGCCTCCTCTCTGGTAATAATATATCTTCCTTTTGCCTGATGATCAAAGAAGGCAGGAGCAGGGAGAGTAATATGGACAGCACGCCGTCTGTCAAAGATTAGTCGATACTAGAGAGGTGATTCATTCCTCTCAACAAACTGGTGGTGAACCATAGCATTAAAGTCTAAGTAAGCAGGGGTTAATTCAATATCATCTTCGCTTATGGCTACACCAAGAAAATTAGCTATGCGGGTTGCATAAATTCCACCAAAGAAATCTCCATTAAATCTATTAAGATGCAACCTACGTGCAACAATGGCTCCCAAATTATAAGATTTGTCTCCTAACAAAGCACTCCTAAGAATACTGAGGTCAGGAACACACATATGACATGCTTCATCTTTACCATTTATGCATCTACCTATGAAGAGAGCAAAATAATGTATAGCAGGAAAATTAATGCTCCCTATGGTAGCTTGTGTTATATCTCTGGATTCCCCATAGTTATACTAGCAAGAAAATCTCTAAATTTAGATTTGCGAGGATCCCTGATACTACCCCATTGTGGAAGTTTGCAAGTAGTGGCTAAATCCTCTAAGTCCATAGTATAAGATTTTTCATAAACATCAAACAGGACAGTTGGAGAATTATGTGAAGATGAAAATTCAAACCTCCTCACAAAGGAACTAGTGAGATTGTGATACTGGCTGCACTTCTCTTCCTCGAAGCTCACAAGATCAGCGACGCAAATATGCGTTAAATTCTTCTTTAATTCCTGCTTGCTCCATAAAGTTTTCTGAAGGCCATTCACAAGGACGCGCTGGAGTGTTTCTTGGTGGCTCTTCATCAGCATCACGCATTGCAAGCCTGGGTCCTTGCTTCCTTGAAGAACCACCTTGGAATATTTTCCTAAGCATATTTCTTCGTCTGAAAAATTCTGAAATTTTTTAGTAACTTCAAAATAAAAGTAAACCAAACTCAATAATATTGATAGCAACTACTCCTACAAGTGCCTAGGGCCTATATCATGCATCAAAACTACTTGGAACCATATAAATTTGACATGCAAGGTCAAGAACATGGTCACTTAGGCAGCACAAATTTGCAATGAATAAAGCACTAGAACAAAAACTAATTGGACCAATGGAGGAGTCACATACCAAGGAACAATCTTCCGAAGCAGTTTTGTGAGAGGTGCTTTGAGCAAAGAGATCGAAAATGGCAGCAAAACGAGCTTGGACTCAGGTTTGAGCTGGTTATTTGTGTTTGTGGGAGGAAGAAGAAGTGTGTGGGTGAAAGAATAAGTGGAGGAGGGCCACCATGGGCCCACGAGGCAAGGGGCGCGCCCAGGGGGGTAGGGCGCGCCCTCCACCCTCGTGGCCAGGTGGATGGCCCCCCTGCTGTGTTCTTAGTGCCAAATATTCTCAAATATTCTAGAAAAAAATCATATTTAAATTTCAGGGCATTTGGAAAACTTTTTATTTTCGGGGTATTTTCATATTGCACGAATAATCAGATAACAGACAGAAAAATACTTATTTTTATTTTATTTAATATAAATAACAGAAAGTAAAAGTGGAGTACAGAAGGTTGTGCCTTCTAGTTTCATCCATCTCATGCTCATCAAAAGGGATCCACTAACAAGGTTGATCAAGTCTTGTTAATGAACTCATTTTGAATAACATGGAATCGAAGAAATTTTGAATAACACTATGTTACCTCAACGGGTATATGCACATCCCCAATAATAAGAATATCATATTTCTTCTTGACAATAGGAAGAGGAAATTCAAAATCTCCAAATATAATCGATGGACATTTTCCAATAGAGTTGATACTGTGGACTTGGGGTTGTTACCTCGGAAAGTGTATCGTATGCTCATTACCATTAACATGAAAAGTGACATTGCCTTTAGTGCAATCAATAACAGCCCCTGCAGTATTCAAAAAGGGTCTTCCAAGAATAATAGACATACTATCGTCCTCGGGAATATCAAGAATAACAAAGTCTGTTAAAATAGTAATGTTTGCAACTACAACAGGCACATCCTCACAAATACCGACAGGTATAGCAGTTGATTTATCAGCCATTTGCAAAGATATTTCAGTAGGTGTCAACTTATTCAAATCAAGTCTACGATATAAAGAGAGAGGCATAACACTAACACCGGCTCCAAGATCACATAAAGCAGTTTTAACATAATTTCTTTTAATGGAGCATGGTATAGTTGGTACACCGGGATCTCCTAGTTTCTTAGGTATTCCACCCTCAAAAGTATAATTAGCAAGCATGGTGGAAATTTCAGCTTCCGATATCTTTCTTTTATTTGTAACAATATCTTTCATATACTTAGCATAAGGATTCATTTTGAGCATATCAGTTAATTGCATACGCAAAAAGATAGGTCTAATCATTTCAGCAAAGCGCTCAAAATCCTCATCATCCTTTTTCTTGGATGGTTTGGGAGGAAAAGGCATGGGTTTCTGAACCCAAGGCTCTCTTTCCTTTCCGTGTTTCCTAGCAACAAAGTCTTTCTTATCATAACATTGATTCTTTGATTGTGGGTTATCAAGATCAACAACAGGTTCAATTTCTACATCATTATCATTACTAGGTTGAGCATCATCATGAACATTATTATTAACATTATCACTAGTTTCAGGTTCATTACCAGATTGTGTTTCAGCATCAGAGATAGAAATATCATTTGGATTCTTAGGTGGTTCAGCGATAGGTTTACTAGAAGCATGCAAAGTCCTATCATTTTTCCTTTTCTTCATTTTAGAAGGACTAGGTGCATCTACATTATCTCTCTGAGAATCTTGCTCAATTCTCTTAGGGTGGCCTTCAGGGTACAAAGGTTCCTGAGTCATTCTACCAGTTCTAGTAGCCACTCTAACAACATTATCATTATTCTTACTATTCAATTCATTGAGCAAATAATTTTGAGCTTTAAGTACTTGTTCTACTTGAGTGGTAACCATAGAAGCATGTTTACTAATTAGTTTAAGTTCACCTTTTACATTAGCCATATAATCACCCAAGTGTTCAAGCATATTTCAATTGTATTTCAATTGTCTACCAAAATAAGCATTAAAGTCTTCTTGCTTAGCCATAAATTTATCAAACTCATCTAAGCATGGGCTAGCAAACTTAGTAAATGGGATTTCAGCTTTATCATATCTATAGAGAGAATTTACCTTTACTACATGTGTCGGGCTATCAAGACCATGAGTTTCTTCAATAGGTAATGGATTAGGATCATATGTTTCTTCAACAGGCAGTAAATTAAGACCGTGTATTTCTTCAATAGGAGGTAAATTCTTAACATCTTCAGCTTTAATACCTTTTTCTTTCATAGATTTCTTTGCCTCTTGCATATCTTCAGGACTGAGAAATAGAATACCTCTCTTCTTCGGAGTTGGTTTAGGAATAGGCTCAGGAACTGGCTCAGGAGGTGTCCAATTATTTTCATTTGTCAACATATTATTCAATAGGATTTCAGCTTCATCCGGTGTTCTTTCCATGAAAACAGAACCAACACAACTATCCAGGTAATCTCTGGAAGCATCGGTTAGTCCATTATAAAAGATATCAAGTATTTAATTTTTCTTAAGAGGATGATCAGGCAAAACATTAAGTAACTTGAGAAGCCTCCCCCAAGCTTGTGGGAGACTCTCTTCTTCAATTTGCACAAAATGATATATATCCCTTAAAGCAGCTTGTTTCTTATGAGCAGGGAAATATTTAGCAGAGAAGTGATAAATCATATCCTGGGGACTACGCACACAACCAGGATCAAGAGAATTAAACCATGTCTTAGCATCACCCTTTAATGAGAACGAAAATATTTTAAGGATATAAAAATAACGAGTTCTCTCATCATTAGTGAACATGGTAGCTATATCATTCAATTTAGTAAGATGTGCCACAACAGTTTCAGATTTATAGCCATGAAAAGGATCATATTCAACCAAAGTAATTATATCAGGATCAACAGAGAATTCATAATCCTTATCGGTAACACAAATAGATGAAGTAGCAAAAGCAGGGTCAGGTTTCATTCTAGCATTTAGAGATTGCTGATTCCATTTAGCTAATAACCTCTTGAGTTCGTATCTATCTTTGCAAGCTAAAATAGATAAAGAAGCTTCTTTATCAAAAACATAACCTTCAGGAATAACAGGCAAGTCTTCATCATCAATTTCATCAGTATTATCAGATTCAATATTTTCATTCTCTCTAGCCCTAGCAAATTGTTCATCAAGAAATTCACCAAGTGGCACAGTAGTATCAAGCATAGAAGTAGTTTCATCATAAGTATCATGCATAGCAGAAGTGGCATCATCTATAACATGCGACATATCAGAACGAATAGAAGAAGCAGGTTTAGGTGTCGCAAGGTTACTCATAACAGAAGGTGAATCAAGTGCAGAGCTAGATGGCAGTTCCTTACCTCCCCTCGTAGTTGAGGGATAAATCTTGGTTTTTGGATCTCTCAAGTTCTTCATAATGATAAGCATATATAAATCCCAAGTGACTCAAAGAATAGAGCTATGCTCCCCGGCAACGGCACCAGAAAATAGTCTTGATAACCCACAAGTATAGGGGATCGCAGCAGTTTTCGAGGGTAGAGTATTCAACCCAAATTTATTGATTCGACACAAGGGGAGCCAAAGAATATTCTCAAGTATTAGCAGCTGAGTTGTCAATTTAACCACACTTGGAAACTTAATATCCGCAGCAAAGTGTTTAGTAGCAAAGTAATATGATAGTAGTGGTAACGGTAGCAAAAGGTAACAGTAGCAAAAGTAGTGTTTTTGGTATTTTGTAGTGATGATAGCAATAGTAATGGAAAAGTAAATAAGCAGAGAACAATATATGGAAAGCTCGTAGGCAATGGATCAGTGATGGAGAATTATGCCGGATGTGGTTCATCATGTAAAAATCATAACCTAGGGTGACACAAAACTAGCTCAAGTTCATTGATATAATGTAGGCATGTATTCCGAATATAGTCATACGGTGCTTATGGAAAAGAATTTGCATGACATCTTTTGTCCTACCCTCCCGTGCCAGCGGGGTCCTTACGGAAACTAAGGGATATTAAGGCCTCCTTTTAATAGAGTACCGGAATAAAGCATTAACACATAGTGAATACATGAACTCCTCAAACTACGATCATCACTGGTAAGTATCCCGATTATTGTCACTTCGGGGTTAACGGATCATAACACATAATAGGTGACTATAGACTTGCAAGATAGGATCTAGAACTCTTATATATTGATGAAAACATAATAGGTTCAGATCTGAAATCATGGCACTCGGGCCCTAGTGACAAGCATTAAGCATAGAAAAGTCATAGCAACATCAATCTCAGAACATAGTGGATACTAGGGATCAAACCCTAACAAAACTAACTCGATTACATGATAGATCCCATCCAACCCATCACCATCCAGCAAGCCTAGGATGGAATTACTCACGCACGCGGTGAGCATCATGAAATTGGCGATGGAGGATGGTTGATGATGACGATGGCGACCGATTCCCCTCTTCGGAGCCCCGAACGGACTCCAGATCAGCCCTCCTGAGAGGTTTTAGGGCTTGGCGGCGGCTCCGTATCGTAAAACGCGATGAATCCTTCTCTCTGATTTTTTTCTCCCCGAAACAAAATATATAGAGTTGGAGTTGGAGTCGGAGGAGCTCCAGGGGGCCCACGACGTAGGGGACGCGCCCTAGGGGGGCAGGCACGTCCCCACCCTCGTGGACAGGTGGTGGCCCCCCTGGCCTTCATCTTTTGCAGGTATATTTCATATTTTCCAAAAAGTTGCTCCGTGAAATTTCAGGTCATTTTGAGAGCTTTTGTTTCTGCACATAAATAACACCATGGTAATTCTGCTGAAAACAGCGTCAGTCCGGGTTAGTTCCATTCAAATCATGCAAGTTAGAGTCCAAAACAAGGGCAAAAGTGTTTGGAAAAGTAGATACAACAGAGACGTATCAGTGGCCACCAGGGGCAACTCTGGGCTGGCCTACCGGAATCTTGGACAATCTGGTGTGCCCTGAGAACGAGATGTGTGCAGCTCCTATCGGGATTTGTCGGCACATTCAGGCAGCTTTGCTGGTCTTGTTTTACCATTGTCGAAATGTCTTGTAACCGGGATTCCGAGTCTGATCGGGTCTTCCTGGGATAAGGAATATCCTTCGTTGACCGTGAGAGCTTGTGATGGGCTAAGTTGGGACACCCCTGCAGGGTTTGAACTTTCGAAAGCCGTGCCCGTGGTTATGGGCAGATGGGAATTTGTTAATGTCCGGTTGTAGAGAACTTGTCACTTAACTTAATTAAAAAACATCAACCGCGTGTGTAGTCGTGATGGTCTCTTTTTGGCGGAGTTCGGGAAGTGAACACGGGTCTTGTGTTATGCTTGAACGTAATGAAGGAAATATGCCCTAGAGGCAATAATAAAGTTATTATTTATTTCCTTATATATCATGATAAAAGTTTATTATTCATGCTAGAATTGTATTAAACCGGAAACATGATACATGTGTGAATACATAGACAAACAGAGTGTCACTAGTATGCCTCTACTAGACTAGCTTGTTAATCAAAGATGGTTATGTTTCCTAACCATGGACAAAGAGTTGTCATTTGATTAACAGGATCACATCATTAGTTGAATGATCTGATTGACATGACCCATTCCATTAGCTTAGCACCCAATCGTTTAGTATGTTGCTATTGCTTTCTTCATGACTTATACATGTTCCTATGACTATGAGATTCTGCAACTCCCGTTTGCCAGAGGAACACTTTGTGTGCTACCAAACTTCACAACGTAACTGGGTGATTATAAAGGAGCTCTACAGGTGTCTCCAAAGGTACATGTTGGGTTGGCGTATTTCGAGATTAGGATTTGTCACTCCGATTGTCGGAGAGGTATCTCTGGGCCCTCTCGGTAATGCACATCACTTAAGCCTTGCAAGCATTGCAACTAATGAGTTAGTTGCGGGATGATGTATTACAGAATGAGTAAAGAGACTTGCTGGTAACGAGATTGAACTAGGTATGGGATATCGACGATCGAATCTCGGGCAAGTAACATACCGATGACAAAGGGAACAACGTATGTTGTTATGCGGTCTGACCGATAAAGATCTTCGTAGAATATGTAGGAGCCAATATGAGCATCCAGGTTCCGCTATTGGTTATTGACCGGAGACGTGTCTCGGTCATGTCTACATTGTTCTCGAACCCGTAGGGTCCGCACGCTTAAGGTTACGATGACAGTTATATTATGAGTTTATGCATTTTGATGTACCGAAGGTTGTTCGGAGTCCCGGATGTGATCACGGACATGACGAGGAGTCTCGAAATGGTCGAGACATAAAGATTGATATATTGGAAGCCTATGTTTGGATATCGGAAGTGTTCCGGGTGAAATCGGGATTTTACCGGAGTACCGGGAGGTTACCGGAACCCCCCGGGAGGTATATGGGCCTTAGTGGGCCTTAGTGGAAGAGAGGAGAGGTGGCCAGAGATGGGCCACACGCCCCTCCCCCCTTGGTCCGAATTGGACAAGGAGAGGGGGCCGGCCCCCCTTCCTCCTCTCTCTCCTCTTTCCCCCCTCCACGAATCCTATTCCAACTAGGAAAGGGGGGAGTCCTACTCCCAGAAGGAGTAGGACTCCTCCTGGCGCGCCACACCTTGGCCGGCCGGCCCCCTCCCTTGAACCTTTATATACGGAGGCAGGGGCACCCCTAGAGACACAAGTTGATCCACGTGATCATATTCTTAGCCGTGTGTGGTGCCCCCTTCCACCATAGTCCTCGATAATATTGTAGCGGTTCTTAGGCGAAGCCCTACGACAGTAGTACATCAAGATCGTCACCACGCCGTCGTGCTGACGGAACTCTTCCCCGACACTTTGCTGGATCGGAGTCCGGGGATCGTCATCGAGCTGAACGTGTGCTAGAACTCGGAGGTGCCGTAGTTTCGGTGCTTGATCGGTCGGGCCGTGGAGACGTATGACTACATCAACTAAACGCTTCCGTTGTCGATCTACAAGGGTACTTAGATCACACTCTCCCCCTCTCATTGCTATGCATCACCATGATCTTGCGTGTGCGTAGGAATTTTTTTGAAATTACTACGAAACCCAACAGTGGAATTCGAGCCTAGGTTTTATATGTTGATGTTATATGCACGAGTAGAACACAAGTGAGTTGTGGGCGATATAAGTCATACTGCTTACCAGCATGTCATACTTTGGTTCGCCGGTATTGTTGGACGAAGCGGCCCGGACCGACATTACGCGTACGCTTACGCGAGACCGGTTCTCCCGACGTGCTTTGCACATAGGTGGCTTGCGGGCGACAGTTTCTCCAACTTTAGTTGAACCGAGTGTGGCTACGCCCGGTCCTTGCGAAGGTTAAAACAACACCAACTTGACAAACTATCATTGTGGTTTTGATGCGTAGGTAAGATTGGTTCTTGCTTAAGCCCGTAGCAGCCACGTAAAACATGCAACAACAAAGTAGAGGACGTCTAACTTGTTTTTGCAGGGCATGTTGTGATGTGATATGGTCAAGACATGATGCTAAATTTTATTGTATGAGATGATCATGTTTTGTAACCGAGTTATCGGCAACTGGCAGGAGCCATATGGTTGTCGCTTTATTGTATGCAATGCAATCGCGCTGTAATGCTTTACTTTATCACTAAGCGGTAGCGATAGTCGTGGAAGCATAAGATTGGCGAGACGACAACGATGCTACGATGGAGATCAAGGTGTCGCGCCGGTGACGATGGTGATCATGACGGTGCTTCGGAGATGGAGATCACAAGCACAAGATGATGATGGCCATATCATATCACTTATATTGATTGCATGTGATGTTTATCTTTTATGCATCTTATCTTGCTTTGATTGACGGTAGCATTATAAGATGATCTCTCACTAAATTATCAAGAAGTGTTCTCCCTGAGTATGCACCGTTGCGAAAGTTCTTCGTGCTGAGACACCACGTGATGATCGGGTGTGATAGGCTCTACGTTCAAATACAACGGGTGCAAAACAGTTGCACACGCGGAATACTCAGGTTATACTTGACGAGCCAAGCATATACAGATATGGCCTCGGAACACGGAGACCGAAAGGTCGAGCGTGAATCATATAGTAGATATGATCAACATAGTGATGTTCACCAATGAAACTACTCCATCTCACGTGATGATCGGACATGGTTTAGTTGATTTGGATCACGTAATCACTTAGATGATTAGAGGGATGTCTATCTAAGTGGGAGTTCTTTAAGTAATATGATTAACTGAACCTAAATTTATCATGAACTTAGTACCTGATAGTATCTTGCTTGTTTATGTATGATTGTAGATAAATGGCCCGTGCTGTTGTTCCGTTGAATTTTAATGCGTTCCTTGAGAAAGCAAAGTTGAAAGATGATGGTAGCAATTACACGGACTGGGTCCGTAACTTGAGGATTATCCTCATTGCTGCACAGAAGAATTACGTCCTGGAAGCACCGCTGGGTGCCAGGCCTGCTGCTGGAGCAACACCAGATGTTGTGAACGTCTGGCAGAGCAAAGCTGATGACTACTCGATAGTTCAGTGTGCCATGCTTTACGGCTTAGAACCGGGACTTCAACGACGTTTTGAACGTCATGGAGCATATGAGATGTTCCAGGAGTTGAAGTTAATATTTCAAGCAAATGCCCGGATTGAGAGATATGAAGTCTCCAATAAGTTCTATAGCTGCAAGATGGAGGAGAACAGTTCTGTCAGTGAGCATATACTCAAAATGTCTGGGTATAATAATCACTTGATTCAAATGGGAGTTAATCTTCCAGATGATTGCGTCATTGACAGAATTCTCCAATCACTGCCACCAAGCTACAAGAGCTTCGTGATGAACTATAATATGCAAGGGATGAATAAGACTATTCCCGAGCTCTTCGCAATGCTGAAAGCTGCGGAGGTAGAAATCAAAAAGGAGCATCAAGTGTTGATGGTCAACAAGACCACTAGTTTCAAGAAAAAGGGCAAAGGGAAGAAGAAGGGGAACTTCAAGAAGAACAGCAAGCAAGTTGCTGCTCAAGAGAAGAAACCCAAGTCTGGACCTAAGCCTGAAACTGAGTGCTTCTACTGCAAGCAGACTGGTCACTGGAAGCGGAACTGCCCCAAGTATTTGGCGGATAAGAAGGATGGCAAGGTGAACAAAGGTATATGTGATATACATGTTATTGATGTGTACCTTACTAATGCTCGCAGTAGCACCTGGGTATTTGATACTGGTTCTGTTGCTAATATTTGCAACTCGAAACAGGGACTACGGATTAAGCGAAGATTGGCTAAGGACGAGGTGACGATGCGCGTGGGAAACGGTTCCAAAGTCGATGTGATCGCGGTCGGCACGCTACCTCTACATCTACCTTCGGGATTAATATTAGACCTAAATAATTGTTATTTGGTGCCAGCGTTAAGCATGAACATTATATCTGGATCTTGTTTGATGCGAGACGGTTATTCATTTAAATCAGAGAATAATGGTTGTTCTATTTATATGAGTAATATCTTTTATGGTCATGCACCCTTGAAGAGTGGTCTATTCTTATTGAATCTCGATAGTAGTAACACACATATTCATAATGTTGAAGCCAAAAGATGCAGAGTTGATAATGATAGTGCAACTTATTTGTGGCACTGCCGTTTAGGTCATATCGGTGTAAAGCGCATGAAGAAACTCCATACTGATGGACTTTTGGAACCACTTGATTATGAATCACTTGGTACTTGCGAACCGTGCCTCATGGGCAAGATGACTAAAACGCCGTTCTCCGGTACTATGGAGAGAGCAACAGATTTGTTGGAAATCATACATACAGATGTATGTGGTCCGATGAATATTGAGGCTCGTGGCGGATATCGTTATTTTCTCACCTTCACAGATGACTTAAGCAGATATGGGTATATCTACTTAATGAAACATAAGTCTGAGACATTTGAAAAGTTCAAAGAATTTCAGAGTGAAGTTGAAAATCATCGTAACAAGAAAATAAAGTTTCTACGATCTGATCGTGGAGGAGAATATTTGAGTTACGAGTTTGGTGTACATTTGAAACAATGCGGAATAGTTTCGCAACTCACGCCACCCGGAACACCACAGCGTAATGGTGTGTCCGAACGTCGTAATCGTACTTTACTAGATATGGTGCGATCTATGATGTCTCTTACTGATTTACCGCTATCGTTTTGGGGTTATGCTTTGGAGACGGCCGCATTCACGTTAAATAGGGCACCATCAAAATCCGTTGAGACGACGCCTTATGAACTATGGTTTGGCAAGAAACCAAAGTTGTCGTTTCTGAAAGTTTGGGGCTGCGATGCTTATGTGAAAAAGCTTCAACCTGATAAGCTCGAACCCAAATCGGAGAAATGTGTCTTCATAGGATATCCAAAGGAGACTATTGGATACACCTTCTATCACAGATCCGAAGGCAAGACTTTTGTTGCTAAGTTCGGAAACTTTCTAGAGAAGGAGTTTCTCTCGAAAGAAGTGAGTGGGAGGAAAGTAGAACTTGACGAGGTAACTGTACCTGCTCCCTTATTGGAAAGTAGTGCATCACAGAAAACTGTTTCTGTGACACCTACACCAATTAGTGAGGAAGCTAATGATAATGATCATGAAACTTCAGAACAAGATACTACTGAACCTCGTAGATCAACCAGAGTAAGATCCGCACCAGAGTGGTACGGTAATCCTGTTCTGGAAGTCATGCTACTAGATCATGATGAACCTACGAACTATGAAGAAGCGATGGTGAGCCCAGATTCCGCAAAATGGCTTGAAGCCATGAAATCTGAGATGGGATCCATGTATGAGAACAAAGTGTGGACTTTGGTTGACTTGCCCAATGATCGGCAAGCAATTGAGAATAAATGGATCTTCAAGAAGAAGACTGACGCCGACGGTAATATTACTGTCTACAAAGCTCGACTTGTCGCAAAAGGGTTTCGGCAAGTTCAAGGGATTGACTACGATGAGACCTTCTCACCCGTAGCGATGCTTAAGTCTGTCCGAATCATGTTAGCAATTGCCGCATTTTATGATTATGAAATTTGGCAGATGGATGTCAAAACTGCATTCCTGAATGGATTTCTGGAAGAAGAGTTGTATATGATGCAACCGGAAGGTTTTGTCGATCCAAAGGGAGCTAACAAAGTGTGCAAGCTCCAGCGATCCATTTATGGACTGGTGCAAGCCTCTCGGAGTTGGAATAAACGCTTTGATAGTGTGATCAAAGCATTTGGTTTTATACAGACTTTTGGAGAAGCCTGTATTTACAAGAAAGTGAGTGGGAGCTCTGTAGCATTTCTGATATTATATGTGGATGACATATTACTGATCGGAAATGATATAGAATTTCTGGATAGCATAAAGGGATACTTGAATAAGAGTTTTTCAATGAAAGACCTCGGTGAAGCTGCTTACATATTAGGCATAAAGATCTATAGAGATAGATCAAGACGTTTAATTGGACTTTCACAAAGCACATACCTTGACAAGATTTTGAAGAAGTTCAAAATGGATCAAGCAAAGAAAGGGTTCTTGCCTGTGTTACAAGGTGTGAAGTTGAGTCAGACTCAATGCCCGACCACTGCAGAAGATAGAGAGAAGATGAAAGATGTTCCCTATGCTTCAGCCATAGGCTCTATCATGTATGCAATGCTGTGTACCAGACCTGATGTGTGCCTTGCTATAAGTCTAGCAGGGAGGTACCAAAGTAATCCAGGAGTGGATCACTGGACAGCGGTCAAGAACATCCTGAAGTACCTGAAAAGGACTAAGGATATGTTTCTCGTATATGGAGGTGACAAAGAGCTCATCGTAAACGGTTACGTTGATGCAAGCTTTGACACTGATCCGGACGATTCTAAATCGCAAACCGGATACGTGTTTACATTAAACGGTGGAGCTGTCAGTTGGTGCAGTTCTAAACAGAGCGTCGTGGCGGGATCTACGTGTGAAGCGGAATACATAGCTGCTTCGGAAGCAGCGAATGAAGGAGTCTGGATGAAGGAGTTCATATCCGATCTAGGTGTCATACCTAGTGCATCGGGTCCAATGAAAATCTTTTGTGACAATACTGGTGCAATTGCCTTGGCGAAGGAATCCAGATTTCACAAGAGAACCAAGCACATCAAGAGACGCTTCAATTCCATCCGGGATCTAGTCCAGGTGGGAGACATAGAGATTTGCAAGATACATACGGATCTGAATGTTGCAGACCCGTTGACTAAGCCTCTTCCACGAGCAAAACATGATCAGCACCAAGGCTCCATGGGTGTTAGAATCATTACTGTGTAATCTAGATTATTGACTCTAGTGCAAGTGGGAGACTGAAGGAAATATGCCCTAGAGGCAATAATAAAGTTATTATTTATTTCCTTATATATCATGATAAAAGTTTATTATTCATGCTAGAATTGTATTAAACCGGAAACATGATACATGTGTGAATACATAGACAAACAGAGTGTCACTAGTATGCCTCTACTAGACTAGCTTGTTAATCAAAGATGGTTATGTTTCCTAACCATGGACAAAGAGTTGTCATTTGATTAACAGGATCACATCATTAGTTGAATGATCTGATTGACATGACCCATTCCATTAGCTTAGCACCCGATCGTTTAGTATGTTGCTATTGCTTTCTTCATGACTTATACATGTTCCTATGACTATGAGATTATGCAACTCCCGTTTGCCAGAGGAACACTTTGTGTGCTACCAAACGTCACAACGTAACTGGGTGATTATAAAGGAGCTCTACAGGTGTCTCCAAAGGTACATGTTGGGTTGGCGTATTTCGAGATTAGGATTTGTCACTCCGATTGTCGGAGAGGTATCTCTGGGCCCTCTCGGTAATGCACATCACTTAAGCCTTGCAAGCATTGCAACTAATGAGTTAGTTGCGGGATGATGTATTACAGAACGAGTAAAGAGACTTGCCGGTAACGAGATTGAACTAGGTATGGGATACCGACGATCGAATCTCGGGCAAGTAACATACCGATGACAAAGGGAACAACGTATGTTGTTATGCGGTCTGACCGATAAAAGATCTTCGTAGAATATGTAGGAGCCAATATGAGCATCCAGGTTCCGCTATTGGTTATTGACCGGAGACGTGTCTCGGTCATGTCTACATTGTTCTCGAACCCGTAGGGTCCGCACGCTTAAGGTTACGATGACAGTTATATTATGAGTTTATGCATTTTGATGTACCGAAGGTTGTTCGGAGTCCCGGATGTGATCACGGACATGACGAGGAGTCTCGAAATGGTCGAGACATAAAGATTGATATATTGGAAGCCTATGTTTGGATATCGGAAGTGTTCCGGGTGAAATCGGGATTTTACCGGAGTACCGGGAGGTTACCGGAACCCCCCGGGAGGTATATGGGCCTTAGTGGGCCTTAGTGGAAGAAGAGAAGAGGCAGCCAGGGCTGGGCCGCGCGCCCCTCCCCCCTTGGTCCGAATTGGACAAGGAGAGGGGGCCGGCCCCCCTTCCTCCTCTCTCTCCTCTTTCCCCCCCTCCACGAATCCTATTCCAACTAGGAAAGGGGGGGAGTCCTACTCCCAGAAGGAGTAGGACTCCTCCTGGCGCGCCTCTCCTGGCCGGCCGGCCCCCCTCCCTTGAACCTTTATATACGGAGGCAGGGGCACCCCTAGAGACACAAGTTGATCCACGTGATCATATTCTTAGCCGTGTGCGGTGCCCCCTTCCACCATAGTCCTCGATAATATTGTAGCAGTGCTTAGGCGAAGCCCTGCGACAATAGTACATCAAGATCATCACCACGCCGTCGTGCTGATGGAACTCTTCCCCGACACTTTGCTGGATCGGAGTCCGAGGATCGTCATCGAGCTGAACGTGTGCTAGAACTCGGAGGTGCCGTAGTTTCGGTGCTTGATCGGTCGGGCCGTGGAGACGTACGACTACATCAACCAAACGCTTCCGTTGTCGATCTACAAGGGTACATAGATCACACTCTCCCCCTCTCGTTGCTATGCATCACCATGATCTTGCGTGTGCGTAGGAATTTTTTTGAAATTACTACGAAACCCAACACGTAAGTAGTTTCAGGATCACTTCTTGATCACGACCGAGCTTTGCTTCTCTTCTCGCTCTCATTTGCGTAAGATAGCCACCATATATGCTAGTGCTTGTTGCAGCTCCACCTCACTACCTTTTCCTACCCATAAGCTTAAATAGTCTTGATCGTGAGGGTGTGAGATTGCTGAGTCCCCGTGACTCACATATTACTTCCAAAAAACAGATGCAGGTGTCGATGATGCCAGTGCAGGGGACGCGACCAAAATCAAGTGAGAGTTCGACGAGGATTCTGGATGTTACTATGTTTCCTTTCCGGACGATCAGTAGTGGAGCCCAGTTGGGGCGATCGGGGATCTAGCATTTGGGGCGGTCTTTCTTTATTTTGGTTCCGTAGTCGGACCTTGATTGTATTCTGGATGATGTATATTTAACTTGTATTGTGTGAAGTGGCGATTGTAAGCCAACTCTTTATCCCTTCCTTACTCAGTACATGGGATGTGTAAAGATTATCCCTCTTGCGACATGCCGACTATGCGGTTATGCCTCTAAGTCGTGCTCCAACACGTGGGAGATATAGCCGCATCGTGGGTGTTACACATAAAGGAATGTTTGAAAATAGTTTTTTAAAGAAAGACCTCGATGAAGCTGCTTACACATTGAGCATCAAGATCTATAGAGATAGATCAAGACACTTGATAAGTTTTTTCAATAAGTACATACCTTGACAAGATTTTGAAGTAGTTCAAAATGGAACAGTCAAAAAGGAGTTCTTGCATGCGTTGCAAGGTGTGAAGTTGAGTAAAGACTCAAAACCCGACCACAACAGAAAATAGAAAGAGAATGGAAAGTCATTCCCTATTCCTCAGTCATATGTTCTATAAAGTATGCTATGCTATTTACCGGTCCTATTGTATACCTTAGCATGATTCTGGCAAAGGAGAACAATAGTGATCTAGGAGTAGATCACTGGACAGCGGTCAAAATTATTCTTAGAGGACTAAGGAAATATTTCTCGATTAGGAAGGTGATAAAAGAGTTCGTCATAAAGAGTTACGTTGATGCAAGCTTTTTACATCGATCTAGATGACTCTAAGTCTCGATCTGGATACATATTGAAAGCGGGAGCAATTAGCTAGAGTAGCTCCGTACAGAGCATTGTAGACATAGAAATTTGCGAAATACATACAGATCTGAATGTTGCGGACCCATAGACTAAACTTCTCTCACAAGCAAAATATGATCACTCTTTGGGTTTTAATCACATAGCGATGTGAACTAGATTATTGACTCTAGCAAACCCTTTGGGTGTTAGTCACATGGAGATGTGAACTAATCACATAAAGATGTGAACTATTGGTGTTAAATCACATGACGATGTGAACTAGATTATTGACTCTACTGCAAGTGGGAGACTGAAGGAAATATGCCCTAGAGGCAATAATAAAGTTATTATTTATTTCCTTATTTCATGATAAATTTTTATTATTCATGCTAGAATTGTATTAATCGGAAACATAATACATGTGTGAATACACAGACAAACAAATTGTCACTAGTATGCCTCTACCTGACTAGCTCGTTGATCGGAGATGGTTATGTTTCCTAACCATAGACATGAGTTGTCATTTGATAAATGGGATCACATCATTAGGAGAATGATGTGATTGACTTGACCCATTCCGTTAGCTTAGCACTTGATCGTTTAGTATGTCGCTATTGCTTTCTTCATGACTTATACATGTTTCTATAACTATGAGATTATGCAACTCCCGTTTACTGGAGGAACACTTTGCGTGCTACCAAACATCACAACGTAACTGGGTGATTATAAAGGTGCTCTACAGGTGTCTCTGAAGGTACTTGTTGAGTTGGCATATTTCGAGATTAGGATTTGTCACTCCGATTGTCGGAGAGGTATCTCTGGGCCCTCTCGGTAATGCACATCACTATAAGCCTTGCAAGCAATGTGACTAATGAGTTAGTTGTGGGATGATGCATTACATAATGAGTAAAGAGACTTACCGGTAACGAGATTGAACTAGGTATTGAGATACCGACGATCGAATCTCGGGCAAGTAACATGCCGATGACAAAGGGAACACCGTATGCTGTTATGCGGTTTGACTGATAAAGATCTTCGTAGAACATGTGGGAGCCAATATGAGCATCCAGGTTCCGCTATTGGTTATTGACCGAAGACATGTCTCGGTCATGTCTACATAGTTCTCGAACCCGTAGGGTCCGCACGCTTAAAGTTCGGTGACGATCAGTATTATGAGTTTTTGTGTTTTGATGTTCCGAAGGTAGTTCGGAGTCCCGGATATGATCACGGACATGATGAGGAGTCTCGAAATGGTCGAGACGTAAAGATCGATATATTGGACGACTATGTTCAGACACCGGAAAGGTTCCGGAAGGTTTCAGACATATACCGGAGTACCGAGGGGTTACCGGAACCCCCGGGGGGGCTTAATGGGCCTACATGAGCCTTAGTGGAAATAGAGGGCAGCAAGGGAAGTGTGGGGTGTGCCCCCCAAGGCCCAAACCGAATTGGTTTAGGGCGAAGGGGGCCGGCCCCCTCTTTCCTTCTCCTCCTCTCCCTTTCCTTCCCCCTCTCCTACTCCTACTAGGAAAGGGAGGAGTCCTACTCCTAGTGGGAGTAGGACTCCCCCTCTTGGCGCGCCTCTCCCTGGACGGCCACCTCCTCCCCTTGCTCCTTTATATACGGGGGCAGGGGGCACCCCATAGACACAACAATTGATCATTGATCTCTTAGCCGTGTGCAGTGCCCCCCTCCATCATAATCCACCTCGATCATATCGTAGCAGTGCTTAGGCGAAGCCCTGCTTCGGTAGTATCATCATCACTGTCACCACGCCGTCATGCCGACGAAACTCTCCTGTGAAGCTTTGCTGGATCGGAGCTCGCGGGATGTCATCGAGTTGAACGTGTGCAGAACTCGGAGGTGCCATGCGTTCGGTACTTGGATTGGTCTGATCGTGAAGATGTACGACTACACCAACCGCGTTGTGCTAACGCTTCCGCATTCGGTCTACGAGGGTACGTGGACACGCTCTCCCCTCTTGTTGCTATGCATCACCATGATCCTGTGTGTGCGTAGGATTTTTTTTGAAATTACTACGTTCCCCAACAACAACAATCCTAAAGAGGGTTGTGGTGAAGAGGACTGGGTCACCATCTTAGATTCAACCAGCCAGATCCAGCGAGACCTAGCATCACAAGCACCCCTATGACGATGAAACTGGACCAGGATAAAAAATGCCTCCGTTTAGTATGTTGGAAGATGCCTTAAAAGCATTACCTGCATAACACGAAGACACAATCAGATCTACCACTTTAGAAGATATGATCCCCTCCCCCTCCTCTACGCTGCCGCCGAGGTGGATCATGAGTAGGGAAACATTACTTTTGATCCACGTGATGCCGTCTTCGCCACGGTAGCGTAGCCACCAAGGAAAGAAACTCTATTAACTAAGAGACCTAACAACACTACTGCAACACCGACTTGGAGTACCCCCCCCCCCCCCCCCCGCGTAGCCGACGTGGCAGGCAAAGGAGGTGGTTGTTCCCATATAAGTCAACATTACAACTGTTACTACATATTTATGTTGGTCAAGCAATTTAAATCATTCACATAGTAATAAATCTTGTTTGGGCAAAGAATAACACTTACTTGAACTTTTTTTCTTGAAGTACATATACAACAGAATATATTTTAAAGGGTCGGGTTAGAAAAATGTTTGAAAGTTGTGTCAACTTTTTTTACATGCATGAACATTTATTGTGAGAACAACATTTGGTAATTCCATGAACTTCTATTTGACATGCATGGATAGTTTGTTTGATATACATGAGCATTTACATTTGACGGTGAACATATTTTGAATTTTTATATTATAATTCTATTAATAAACACAATATTGTAAAAAGTAATTTTACAAATCAAGATCGTGAGAAAGCACAACGACCTAATCAACCTTTACTCATTCTCCCGTGTGGGGTTGCATCATTCAGTCCTGTAGTTAAAACTAGTTTATCGTCAGAACAACAACCTTTTTAGTGAACCATGGGTGCACTGTTTTCGTAGTCCATGGACATGTGACGACCATGATGATCCCCAGTCGCAGAATATTCAGAATTTGGTTGGGATTGCGATTGGCTGCAACAGTTGTGTTGAACACTGAGGCTTTATAATGAAAAATCCACTATGTGAGTTTACATTGATGGATCTGATATGACGGCGCATGTGTATCATCCTTTCTTGAAGGTGTTCACTTTGAAGCAATGATGACACATGTTTTCCGAAGTGATCAAAACCCTCAATATGTGCTACTCCAATTAACTATTGCTAGACAGTAGTTGCTAGGCCTTCAAGTACAAAAAAATATAGTAAGTGATAACTTGCCCCTTAGTTGAGAAACAAATGTATTAGGCTACAAATTTGACACAAAAGTCTTTTGCAGGAGACACTTCACTACAATTAACAATCTAGCCATGTCACCAACTATTCTGGAGAAATTGTCAATCTCACTTGCTTTGCTAGTTGTAACAAATGATTAGAAGATAATGTGGTTGTAAGTGTTTTGCATTTTCAGAATATGCTAAAAAGTACATGTAATTGAGATTTTGGAGGTTTTCGTGTCGAGAAAATTGAACCGAGGTTCATAGGTTCAGTGGTAGCATCTTAACGACAGAGATGCGACATAAATGTAAGCATATGCATGTCTAGTGACCAATCGAACATTCATGGCATAATATTTCATAGGTTGAGATCATTTTATATAGGCGGTGCATCCATAAATCCAAAAGACCAACTACTATTGCATCAATTGACTAACAATCCACTCTAGGCGACCAAAATCCTCGTATACTCTCGAGTATTAAGTAATACTGTAAAAAAAGAGCATTGCATAGAGCATCATGACTTAGAATTGAAGCCAAGACGACTTTCAGAGTTATGCAATCTTTTGTTCTTAGTGAGGCAAATCCATTTAAGATTTCCCTCTCTCAGTATTAGTGAAAGTACTTCACAAATAGGGGTTTACTCCATGTAAGGCAAACCAGTTCCTCTATTGTTCTTTCATGTGAATTGGTCAATCATTAGACTATAAAGTAATTATTCAACACATAACTAAGTGTCATCAGGTGAATGACATACATATGGTCAAAATCATACTCCCTCCGTTCAAATGTAGTGCATATAGGCTTTGTACAGATGGTCAAAATCATACTCCATCCCAATTTTGATCAAGTTTATAGAGAGAATTATTTATATCTATAATCTTAAATATATAAAATAGGAAACTACGTCTTATGATGAGTCTAATGATACATATTTGGCATTCTAGATGTAAATATTTTCTCCACAAACTTGATCAAAGTTTGTGAGGTTTGACTTTTCAAAAATTCTATATTTACTACATTATGAAACAAAGGGAGTGTTTGGCTACCATAAGAATTGCACTATGCGTAGAAGGGTATTGAAATTAGATTCTAGAAATAAAAGTGTTTGGCTACCACAAGAATTTGAATCATAAGTTCCAAATCCGATTCCAGTGACATGGAATATGACCAAACCAATTTATTTATTATCAACAAAGAATCAAATGGAATTCTTGAGACCTGCACGTACAAATGCCCTTGGAAGTTTCGGAGAATTTCGTAAAAAAATTATGGTGTGAACGCGAGAATGAAATTTTAAATATCAAAGTTTTACAAAAGGGCATATGTGGGACCCACTTGCACAAATTGATCCGCCGATAAGATCATAGTTGCTCCTCAACAAGTGGACAATGCCCATAAATTCTGGACAATTTTGTGAAAATTTATAGTGCGAACACAAGGTTGAATATTTAAATATCGATGTTCTAAGAAGCCTACATTGGATATACTTGTATAATTGTTTGTCGATGACAGCTAAGTAACTAGTCTGTACATCGACAATGTTGGTCAAATTTCAGTTGATTCCAAGTAAATTTTTATCCGTCAACACAAGGTTCAAATTCTAAGCAGTGAAATTTCCATATGACATCGAAACACAAATATTGGAATGAAATTCTATCAGAATTAGATTTAAAAAGTTCAATTGGATGGATCAAATTCAATTCTTATGAACCAAACGAGGTGTTACTTTTTCTTTTCTGCAGGATTGCCTGAGAAAGGAAGACCATTCCACCAATTGTCTCCTGCGAATTGATAATCTTAGATTTCTTAGTTCAGCAAAGATTGTTTCTATATGCAAACAACTGCGATTAGGGCACAACCAAGCCTACGAGAGGAAAGTATATTAGCAGGTACTCATAATATTTCTTAGTATCTACATCAAATTCTAAAAAAGAAGTATGTATCCGCATCCCCTTAGTTTAAAACTAGAATTAGAAAGCAAAGATTGATTTTGGCAAAACTTCAGCGAGGGAAGCTAAAAAACTACAATGAATGCTGACTTTGCCAATGAATGACAGACTGCTTGATGAACAAAGTGTATTTGTGCCGGCAACAGTGGCTTCAGCGCTATACACACATCTAGAACTGATTAAGAAAACTGGGCAGTCCAGCCAGAGGGCACGTCCAATCTTCAAACTGTTACAGAGAAGTCGTTTACTGATTAGCTGCCAGGAGATAGTCGGCTCAGGGGCTTTTGGATGGAGAGCTATTCAAACGGTGTCGGTGTACTAGAATAGGGGTACCCTAGTATCCCGAGCTTGTGCACGGGCAGTCGCAGCATCCCGCGGCAAGGCTTGCCGGGTGACCGCCAAGGTCCTCCGTGGTTCCTTTGGAGCCATTCAAGGACAAAGTATCCGAGCCAAGGAGACAAGACCCCGGCAAGAGGAGCTTGCCGGGAAGGCCAACCAAGGCATCTCAAGGAACTTGCCACGACGCGCCACGCGTCCCGGCAAGGCCCGGTGAGCGACAAGCTCCCGGACGTGACAAGACAGCGACCGCGGCAAGGCGCTTGCCGCGGCAAGCCACCGCTCTGTGCCCGCGCTCCAGCACATCCACCAACGTGTCGCTCTGGGACCCTTCCAGGCATACGTGGCGGGAGGCTGTGCAGCCAGCGGTGCGTGGTGGCAAGCGGCACTGACAAGATTGCCATCGTGGCGAGCGGTGGCGTCCCTGACGGTCCCTTTTGCACTATTTAGGCGACACAGACAGGCATTTAATGCCCTTGTCCCCTGCCGTCAGGGTTAGGTATGATACACTGTAGCAGATAGCTGTACCAACCGCAACACCTTTCCATTTTTACCCTTGCCTATGTTGCCACCTGTCGGTGACCCCTTGAGCATATAAAAGGAGGCACATGCGCAACGTAGAGGGGGAGGAGGAAGAGAACACTCACACTCGGTCTCGTTAGCTGCTGGGGTGTACTGTAGCACTCCGCGCTCCCGAGTAAGAACTTAATACAAACCACAAAGCAGGAGTAGGGTTTTATGCATCCGTGCGGCCCGAACCTAGGTAAACTGCTCGTGTGCTTCGCCTCGATCCGCTCTTCGTGCGACCCTCGCCCCCGCCGAACCGAAAGGGACTCGGTCCGCCGGTCCCATAGGTGCTCGTGGATTAGTCCCCCGACATCTTTGGCGCGCCAGGTAGGGGGGTTGAGGTTGTGTGAACCAGATCCGGCGTTCACACGAGCTAGATCTTCATCATCTTCATCGACATGCCGCCGAAGAAGAAGGCTTCGGAGGCGGCTGCTCCGTCCGCGCCGAACCCACCACCGCCGGAGCAAACGGCTGATGGGGCAGACGCCGGCGGAAGAACGGGCGTCGACGAGGGAGCTCACGGTGCTGCCAGGTCCAAGGACAAGGCTGCGCTGCCCATCGGCGGCGTAGCCGGCTCCCACAACGACCGGGCGCACTCCAAGACCTCGGCGTCCGTACATGCACCGCGCCCATCTCAGGAGGCGCGGGACCGGCAGCGTCATGGTACTCACGGTACCATGCGTTTGCTGGACCAAGATCGAGCTGGTGGATCTCGGAGTGCTCAAGACCAGCATGCACGCCAACATGCTGGCACGAGCGAGGCACGGTCGCCTGGACGGGATACTGCTCCTTCTAACATAGTTAGAAGTCCGAGCATATCCCGCTCTTCGCACCGTTCGCCACCGCCACCCGCCACTACAGCAGAAGCTTTGGCGCGAGCTCAACTGCTCCTGGACTACCCTCCAACGGCAGACAAGATCGACGACTGGAGGGCCACCATTCAGAGTCTCATCGGCTTCGCCAACGGCGACACTCAACGGCAGCCGAGCACGTCGCAGCCGCGGCAAGTCAGCCAGGCACGAGCCGGTGGCGACAAGACCGGTGGGGGTGCAACCACTGTGCACTCTCCGCCCCGAAGGCCAAGATCGCCGACTCGCCGGATCCACCTCGACAGCGACTCCACCGCGTCATCAGATCCACGAGCTCGTCGCGATCAGCGCCAAGTTCTTCACGAACGACAGCAAGAAGACGCTCGTACTCGCATCGAGCGCCGAAGAGAAGCGCGACGTCAATCGGACCAGCGCGCTGGGCCCTCTGTCGACATGCATGCGCCAGGGGAACCAGGCGACTTGCCGTACGCGGTAGGTTGCCCTGCGTTTACTCGTGAGCTGCGGCAAGTCCAGTGGCCCAGCACGAAGAATTTCAAGCCAGACGTACCAGAGAAGTACGACGGCAAGTCGCATCCGTCGGAGTTCCTCAGCATCTACACCATCGCGGTGCAGGCTGCCGGGGGGCGGGACGACAAGATCCTTGCCAACTACTTCCCGCTGGTGCTCAAGCCCAACGTCAGGTCCTGGCTCATGCACTTGCCGGACAACTCCATATCCTCCTGGGCAGACCTATGCCATCAGTTTGTCGGCGCCTTTACAGGCGGCCACAAACCTCATGGCCAAGAGAGTGACCTTCATCTGCTCGCCCAGAAGGAAGGAGAGCCCCTGCGCAAGTACATTCAGAGATTCAGCCGTGTACAGCACAACATCCCAGATGTCCACCCTGCCGCGGTCATCAGCGCGTTCCATCAGAACGTGCGTAACCGCAGGATGCGGGAGGAGATGGCGATGTGCAAGATCAGAGACGTCAGTGAGCTGTATGCCCTGGCCGACAAGTGTGCACGTGCTGAGGAAGGGAGGAAACTCCCCGGAGAGAATACAGGAGCAGGAGGATCTGACAGCGAGGATGCTGCCCCGGCAAAGAAAAACCGGCGGCGGAACAACAGGAAGAAGAAAGGCAAAGATGTGCTAGTCATTGAGCAGTCCGGCAACGAAGGTGGCGCCAAGAAAGCCAAAGCTGGTAGCTCCGGCAAGGAGATTGCCGCATGCACCAACTGCCAGACTGTGGCGGTCGCCGACAAGCAGGACGGCACCGACAAGCAGTACTGCAAGATCCACCGCACCAAGGGCCATGACCTCCAGAGCTGCAAGAAGGTCGAGCAGCTTGTCCAGCAGCAAAAGGCTGAATACGAGCGACGCGACAAGGAGAGGGCCCAAGGAGGCGCTGGAGAATCCGGCAAGAAGCGCGCCGGCCGGGGAGGACGCCGCGGCAAGGCCAAGCAGCGGCAAGGAGACAGACCTCCCCGCGGCCGCGACAAGGATGAAGATGACGACGACGACGAAGACATGGATGGTGTCGAGACCAGTGAGCAGGAGTTCCAGAAAGCCACAGAGGTCTTGTGCGTTGACGGCGGTGCTTCTCTGCATACTTCGCACCGCCAACTCAAGCAGTGGGTGCGGGAAGTCAATGCGGCGGAACCACCTGTCGAGTCACGCAAGCTTCTGAAATGGTCCAGCACGCCTATCATCTTTGATATTGAGGACCACCCTGATCGCACAACTGCGGTCGGGTGCTTGCCGATGTTGGTTTCACCAACTATCCGCAACCTCAAGGTCACTAAGATGCTAGTTGACGGCGGGGCCGGCTTGAACCTGATCTCCTCCGCTGTACTCCAGAAACTCCAGATCCCTGACAGCGAGCTTGAAGAGACCGGCACATTCCAAGGAATCAACCCGGGAAGGAGCAAGCCGAAGGGGAAGGTCACGTTGCCAGTAACATTTGGCAGCGAGGTGAACTTCAGGACTGAGAGGGTCACTTTTGACGTTGCCGATTTTCCATTGCCTTACAATGGGATACTCGGCCGTCCAGCACTCGCCAAGTTCATGGCAGCCTCTCACTACGCATACAACATGCTGAAGATGCCAGGCCCGATAAGCGTCATCTCTGTCCCTGGCGACAAGAAGGATGCTCTTATCTGCGCCGACAAGATCTACCGGGAAGCGGCAGCCGCAACAGATCGCAAGTCACCTGCCGTTGAAGCTCCCGGGGGGAAGAAGAAGACCAAGTCCGGCAAGAGTTCTGATGCCCACTCCGGCAAGCGCACCTCTTCGGAGTGCTGCGCTGCCGTCGAGGACGCACCATCGAGCTCCACCGGCAAGTGTAAGAAGACAATGGCAGCTCCGCCAGAGACCAAGAAGGTGTCCGCCAAGGAGGACGGCACTGGTGGTACCTTCACCATCAGTGCCACTCTCGACCCTAAATAGGAAAGCGCGCTCATTGCTTTCCTGCGGGCGAACGTCGACGTGTTTGCGTGGCAACCGTCTGACATCCCCGGTGTACCCAGGAAAGTAATTGAGCACCATCTTGCCGTTTGTCCTCATGCGCGGCCCGTCAAGCAGAAGGTCAGGAAGCAAGCAGTGGAGCGCCAAGAATTCATCGCAGAAGAGATCAAGAAGTTGGAAGCAGCAGGCCTTGTCAGAGGAGTGCTCCATCCTACGTGGTTGGCCAATCCTGTAGTCGTGCGCAAGGCGAACGGGAAATGGAGACTTTGTATCGACTTTACCGATGTTAACAAAGCTTGTCCCAAAGACCCATTTCCTTTGCCGCGCATTGACCAGATTGTTGACTCCACGGCCGGATGTGACTTGCTTTCATTTCTTGACGCATACTCAGGATACCATCAGATCTTCATGGCAGAAGAGGATGAGGAGAAGACCGCATTCATCACTCCATGTGGCACGTACTGTTTCATACGGATGCCTTTCGGTTTAAAAAATGCTGGTTCAACATTTGCAAGGGTAGTCCATGTCGCTCTTGAGCCACAAATACACAGAAATGTGGAAGCCTACATGGATGACATAGTGGTCAAGAGCAAGGACAAGGCAACTCTGATTCAAGATTTAGACGAGACCTTTGCAAATCTGCGCAAGATCAGCCTCAAGCTCAACCCCGAGAAGTGTGTGTTTGGAGTCCCCTCCGGCAAGCTTCTCGGGTTCTTCGTGTCTCAGCGGGGAATCGAAGCCAATCCCGACAAGATCAAGGCCATTGAGCAGATTGAAGCACCAAAGCGCGTCAAGGATGTACAAAGACTTGCCGGTTGCGTGGCTGCTCTCAGCAGGTTTATCTCTAGGTCTGCTGAGCGCGCCCTGCCGTTTTTCAAAATATTGAAAAAGGCAGGTCCAATGAAATGGACTCCGGAAGCGGAGGCTGCGCTGCAAGACTTGAAGAGATACCTGTCCTCCACTCCAACACTTGTCGCACCTAAGCCACAAGAGAAGTTGCTGCTGTATATAGCGGCAACCAATCAAGTGGTTAGTGCTGCGTTAGTAGCAGAGAGGGAGGCAGATGACGAGCCAGCAACCACGGCAGGCGCATCCAGCGACAAGCAGGGGGCTTCCCCGACAAGCTCTGGTCCCGACAAGGATGGATCTGCGCAGACGCGCGAGGAGATACAGAAGAGAATGGTACAGCGCCCAGTTTACTTTGTCAGTTCCCTTCTGCAGGGGGCTAGGTCAAGGTACTCTGGCGTGCAGAAATTGCTTTTCGGCCTTCTCATGGCCTCGAGAAAGCTGCGCCATTACTTCCAAGCACATGAGATCACAGTTGTCACTCGTTTTCCGCTGAAGAGGATACTACAGAATCCAGAAGCGACAGGCAGGATTGTTGAGTGGGCACTGGAACTGTCAAGCTTTGGCCTCAAGTTTGAGAGTACTTCAACTATCCAAAGCAGAGCATTGGCAGAATTCATAGCAGAATGGACGCCAACACCAGATGAAGAAATTCCAGAAACGAGCATCCCCGTCGAGGAAGCAAGCAAAGAGTGGCTGATGTACTTTGATGGTGCCTTTTCGCTGCAAGGCGCCGGCGCTGGCGTGCTGCTTGTCGCACCCACCGGAGAGCACCTCAAGTACGTAGTCCAGATGCACTTTCCCAAGGAGCAAGCAACAAACAATACTGCAGAGTATGAAGGCTTGCTTGCCGGTCTCAGGATCGCGGCAGACCTTGGGATCAAGAAGCTCATTGTCAGGGGTGACTCGC
Organism: Triticum aestivum; assembly: GCF_018294505.1. Classification (NCBI taxonomy): domain Eukaryota; kingdom Viridiplantae; phylum Streptophyta; class Magnoliopsida; order Poales; family Poaceae; genus Triticum; species Triticum aestivum. The sequence continues at coordinate 565,642,386 of NC_057797.1, read as the reverse complement.
AGCTTGTCGTCCGCCAAGTGAACAAGAGCTATCAGAGTCCGTTGATGGAAGCCTACGTCGACGAAGTGAGAAAGCTAGAAGAGCACTTTGACGGCCTACAGATGGAGCATGTTCCAAGAGCTCAGAACGCCATTGCCGATGGCCTATCAAAGTGCGCCGCACTTAAGTTACCTGTGGAACCAGGGATCTTTGTGCTCAAGCTGACTCAACCGTCTGTAACGCCATCAACTGGACAGAGCAAGAAGAGGAAGTTGATTTCTGGTGACTATTTTCCGGCAGAGCTTCCCGAAGCCGCCGCCAAGAAGGTCCCCAAGATCAACGCCAAGAGCGCTGAGGAGCAGTCTGCTCCGGCAAGGCCTAGGGTTTGTTCCGTTGAAGCAGAAGCTCCCGACAAGTTTTGCTCCGGCAAGCTTGCCGGGGAACGTCAAGCTCCGGCAGAGCCGCAGGTTCTCGCCGTAGAAGCGGATGTTCCCGCAGCAGCAGATTTGCCTTTAGTCCTTGTTGTCGAGCCACAAGCTCCAGCATGGACACAGCAGATTGTCCGTTTCCTTCAGACAGGAGAACTTCCCGAAGAGCAAGAAGAAGCGGAAAGAGTAGCCCGGCAGTCAAGTATGTACCAGTTTGTCGACAACACACTGTACAGAAGAAGACTCAACGGTGTGAAATTGAAGTGTATTCACCGGGAAGACGGACAAAAGCTGTTGGCAGAGATACATGGAGGCATATGTGGTCACCACATTGGCGCAAGAGCACTTGCCGGCAAAGCATTCCGGCAAGGTTTCTTTTGGCCGACAGCCCTCCAGGATGCAACTGCACAAGTAACCAAGTGTGAAGCGTGCCAGTTCCATTCCAAGCAGATACACCAACCAGCTCAAGCTCTCCAGACGATCCCTTTATCCTGGCCATTTTCGGTCTGGGGGCTCGACATCCTCGGCCCCTTTCCCCGAGCAGTCGGGGGCTTTGAGTACTTGTACGTTGCAATCGACAAGTTCACAAAGTGGCCGGAAGTGGAAGCAGTGAGGAAGGTGACAGCACAGTCAGCAGTCAAGTTCTTCAGGTCGATTGTTTGCCGCTTCGGGATCCCTAACAGGATAATCACCGACAACGGTACGCAATTCACGAGCCGCACCTTCATGCAGTACGTCCAAGATCTTGGCGCCAAGGTCTGCTTCGCTTCTGTTGCTCACCCGAGAAGCAACGGTCAAGCGGAGAGGGCAAATGCTGAAGTGCTGCGTGGGCTCAAGACCAGGACTTTCGACAGGCTGCACAAGTGCGGAAGAAACTGGATCGAGGAGCTGCCGGTGGTTCTTTGGTCGATCAGGACGACGCCAAATCGAGCCACTGGCCAGACACCTTTCGCTCTAGTCTATGGAGCAGAGGCAGTTCTCCCCACGGAACTCGTATACGGGTCACCTCGAGTGCTCGCTTATGATGAGCTTGAGCAAGAGCAGCTGCGACAAGATGACGCGCTACTCCTTGAGGAAGACCGTCTTCAGGCTGCTGTACGAGCTGCTCGCTACCAGCAAGCTTTGCGCCGCTACCATAGCCGCAAAGTTAACGCCAGAAGTCTCGAGGAAGGCGACCTTGTTCTTCGGCGTGTTCAGTCCGCCAAGAATTCCAACAAGTTGACGCCGAAGTGGGAAGGCCCTTACCGGGTGAAACGAGTCACTAGGCCTGGCGCTGTCCGCCTTGAGACCGAAGATAGCATTCCGGTGAGCAATTCCTGGAACATTGAGCATCTTCGTAAGTTTTACCCGTAAGGCGCGGTTGCCGGAACCTGTTCCGGCAACCACCTTTTGTACAAGTCTTGCCGCTGTTGCATGTAATCCTTTGTACAAAGCCGGGCGCAGACCCCGTGCATAAGTAAAGCTCATATGCTCCGCACATCTTGTCAATTTCATGCTTTCTATTTTTTGCATATGTGATCTGACACTTTGTGCAGCACCTACTCCCCGGTAAGCAATAACGAGCCGTAAGGCTCCATATCTTTATTTTCTCCTCTTTCTTTTTTCTCAAGGAAAGGAAGGTTCCCTCGCCCACAAGTTTGCCGGGGGGGAAAGGAGAAGATAATGGTATGGACCAGGCGTCGTTCAAGAAAGTTTCGCCTTACCGGGAAGCAACAACAGAAAAGCTAAGTTGCCAAAGTTTGAGCAATCAGATTTTTAAATTTTTAAGTTATCTCCCTTGAACGACCGCACTTTGTATGGAAAACCTGTGCGCGGAGGAACCAACTCGTAGCTAGTTGCGCCCTTACTTTGTTTCGAGTCCGCTCAACAACTTAAGTGAGCTGCGACTAGTTGCGACAAGGTTTCTTGTCGGTAGCGGCACCGCCAGCAGGCTGCTGACGTCCCGCACTCAGCGCTCGCGGCTAAGGTGCCTGCACCGGCAAGTTCCCTAAAAGCGTAGGGCAAAAACATACAAAGGGAGGAATCAAGTAAAGGGAATAACATTGCAATCATTACCCGGAATAGAGTTATATTACAAGGTAGCTTGTCGCGGCTCTAACAGATTGTTCTCATAACATGACCAGCAGCGACAAGAAAAGAAGAAAACGGGCGGCCTAGTCTACGCGATCGCCCTCAATCCTCTTGATCCCGCTCACCTTGTCCACAATGGGTGCGACAAGGGTCTTGAGCGCCTCCAGATCAGCATCCGGCGGCAGGGTCTTGAGGACGTTGGTGAGGTTGAGGCCCGGGTTGCGGAAGGCCACCTTCACCAACACCTTTTGAAGAGCTCCCGCGCAGATCTTGCGCGACTCGTCGGCCAGCTGCTTTGGGATCTTCTCCCGGAGCCGCTGGAGGGCCGTCGCCACGCCTTTGAAGAACAAGGTGAGCTTGGCGCTGGGTTGGAGGTTCTCATCAGAGGGATACCCGAGATCCTCCACCCCCAGCTGCGCCAGCTCCCTGTCGATATCTGCGGCAGCTTTCACGAGACCCTCCGTCCAGTGCTCCACATTCTCCCTAAAAGCATTCTGGGCGGCGGCAGCACTCGCTAGCAGCGCCTTGTCGGCCTTGATCTCCTCCTTCAAGGCCACCTCCTGCTCTCTGGCGCCGTCCAGCGTCCTGGTCAAAGTGGTCAGCTTCAACTCAAGATCTGCGTTGGAGTCCTTGGCGGCGCTAAGCTCTTTGCCCTTCTCGGCAAGACGAACCTGCAGCTCTGAGTTGCTGTGGGCGTCCTTCTCCCGCTCACGCTTGAGCGCGGCAAGCTCTTCACCACTCGCCTTGAGATCGGCCTCCAGCTGCGCCACCTTCGTCTCCAGCTCCTTCTTGGCGGTCTCGGCAACTGCGGCAGCATCCTCTGCTTGCTTAAGGGCTCCGCCGAATTTTTGCTCACGTGCGGCAAGCTCCTCCTCGTGGCTGTCGAGGTTAACTTTCCGCTGCACCAGCTCGCCCTCCTACGCAGACAGCTTCTCAGCGGCAAGCCGCTGTTGCTCTTCAACTTCGGCCTTCTCGAGGAAGAAGGCCTTCTGCTCTTCGGCGAGTTGCTCCCGCTCCTCTGCCAGGGACCAGAGAGCTTCCTGGTTGAGACCCCGGAGCTCCTCCGCACGCTTCTCGATGTCCGTTCCCGCCTTCGCGACAAGCGCCTCGCGGGATTCCAGCTTGGCTTGCCGCGCGCGGTAGAGCGACAACAGCTTCCGCAGCAGCCGCTCCTCCTCAGGCTCGCCGCCGCTGCTGCTCGGCGCATCAACTAGCGTCAGCCCAGCGGAGGCGAGCACCTCTCCGTCAAAGCTCTCTCCCTCGACCGGCGCCCTGGAGCTTGACGCCTAGGGGAGGTTGATGAAGACGCCATCGCCGGCCTTCAAGTAGACGCCTGGCTGGGGCTCTTCGGAGCCTGGCGCTGCGGCAACGGCGGACGGGTCGGCGGTCGACGTAGCGCCTGGCGCTCCTGCGGCCCCAGGGTCGTCTGTGCGATCGCCAGACCCCTCGCTAGCTGCTGCGGCGGCAGCTTTGGCGGCCTCGTCGCCGGCGGGATCATCAGCGCCAGCTGCTTCTTCAGTGGCAGCGGCGTCGTCGGCAGCAACCTCGGTCTCCATCGGCTCCGCAGCAGATGGGTCTGATGGCCGGAAAAGTGAGAAAAGTCAAGCAAATACCCAAAAAAAAGAAGAACCCAAGGGAAGCTTTGAAGAGAAGATTACCTGTACTGGGTTCGGCAGTCGTAGTCTCCGCCGCTGGGTGACGCTGGTGCTGTCCCTTGCCGGAGAACTCTCCCTTGCCGGAGGACTCTCCCTTGGCATTTCGGGGGCGGCCTCCGGGCGCTCCTGGTGGGGCTGCTCTGCTCCTACACAAACCAACAGTCAGATGTCAGCAAAGAAAGAGTATCCATGCGCGCCTAACAGCGGAAAGCGAACCATATACTTACGCTGGGGGCTGCTCTGGGGAACAGTTGCCGGGTCCGGCAAGGTTGTCTCGGACGCACCCCCTGCTGTCGCGGTGGGTTCATCCTCGATGACAATCACCGGGACCTTGGCTCTCTTCACTGCTCTCTGGGCCAGAGTCCTAAAAAGGAATAAGTTCAGAGTAAAGCAAATGAGATACAAGACAAAACAGCAAGGATTGAAGAACTACAAGTACAACAAGAGAATCTTACTCTTCTTCTTCCTCGTCGGAGCTGAACGCGGAGAAGTCGAAGTCCGGCTCACGTCCGGCGCGAGGAGGCCGAGGAGTAGTTTCCCTTGGCCGCTTGGCGGGAACAGTGGCGGTGGTCTGAGACGACCCCGCTCCGGCTGCCGCCGCGGCGTGAGAAGCGGCAGGAGCAGAAGCGGTGGTCTGGGTGGACCCCGCTCCAGTTGCCGCAGCAGCATGAGGTGCTCCCGCGGCAACAGTGCTTGCCGCGGTGGAGCGTGTCGCGCGGTGCGGCGACTGTTGACTCGCCCGCCGCCCCGCTACGTCCCCGGCCTTGCGGAGACGCCTTCTTGATGGGGATGGAGGCTCTGCTTGCGGCGAGCTGCCTGAAGATGAGGAGGAAGAGGAGTTGATCTCCAGCGAGCCGCTCATATCCTCGGCGGGCTCGCTCGACTCGACGTCATGCCCGGCAAGCTCTTTCTCGCCAACGAGCTCCCCTCGCTTGGCACGGCTTGCCGCCTCTGCTGCCTCTGCCTCCTCCACGGTGAATCCAAATTCGCCCGCGGCTGCGGCTGCCGCCGCCTCCTCCAGCCTAGTGGCGATGCGTGTCATCTCCGCATCGGTGGTGTCGCGGGTGAGGCTATTCTTTTCGTCGGAGCGGACCGGCACTTCTACCAAGTCGTCAAAGAACTCCTGCACGACGTCGTGTGCAGGCTCTTGCCAAGTTGGGACAATTCCATGCGAATCGCACAGCGGCATCATTGCACGGATGCGGTCGAGCGCGGAGTTGTTGCACAGCGGAACGACACCCTTCGGCAACCTGAACACTTCGGGATGTTCAGGGTCGTACTTGAACAGCTCCTGGAGCATCGCGTTAAGCTCCAGAACAGTGAAGTTGAAGTTGAGGCCCGGACGCAGCCTCATGATATCCGCCGCATTCTTGAATTCCCAGGCGGGTCTCCTCCGTTCCTGCAGGGGGGCGATGCGGCGGCGAAGAAAATCTGCGCCAACAGCGCCTACAGTGAGCCCGGCAAGCCTGAGGCGTTGAATCCGGGTGACAGCAATCTTCAGCCTATCATCTTCCGGGGCCACGTCACTCCAATCGCTGCCGCGTGCTACTGGGGCTTGGCGCCGGGCGGTAAACGGCTGCGGGTTCTCCTCGACAATCCAGCACTAGTCTGCTCTCCATTCCTCCCACTTGCCGCGGAACTCTCCCTCCAGATAAGTGTCCTTCTTGCCGGCCCTCAAGATCCAGGCGATTCCGCCGGATAAAGGCTCTCCTCTCTCTACTCGGGGCATAAAAAAGTGGCGAAAAAGGGCTACATTGGGATAGACTCCGACAAAGTTTTCGCAGAGATGTGCGAAAATTGCCATGGTCAGAACATCATTGGGGGTGAAGTCAAGGAGGCGGAACCCGTAGGTGTTCATAATATCGCAGAAAAACTCAGAGAAAGGCGGGCAGAGCCCACAGTAGAAGAACAAGGCGAAGAAAGGATATCCATTTGGAGCCGTTTTCCAAGCGGCGGCTGGAAGTACCTTCGTGCGCGGATGCGCTCGCGTCTCCATCGACCAGAAGAGGTAGTAATTCTCCCTCAGCTCCCTCGCGACGAGCTTGGGGGGAAGATTGCCCGCTCCTTTCGCAGAGCCGCAAGCCGCTGCGCCTCGGTCGACTTCACAACCTTCCCTTTGTCGGCTCTCGGAGCCATGGCGGAAGTGGTGGAGGAGGCCGACAGCGTTGGTGGTGCTGGTGGCGACGGGGGGCGGGGCGCTGCTCTCTTTCAGCTTTGGGAAGACGAGGGAGCGGCGGAGGTTTCCGAGATTGGAGTAGCAACCGGCGAGTGGGCGAACTACCCCTGTTTCCCATGCTTATAAAGAGGGAGGGGCGGACATCCCGCCTTTCCGAATAAAGAAATCACCCGCGATCTCTCCCACGACTCCGCATTCAACGCGTGCCGTTCAGGGAGGGCGCGGTGGATACGGGGAGAGATACGGCGTAACCCAGGCCGTGCGTGCCCGTGCCCTGTTTTGGGCCTGGCCCAACAGCGCTCGGCACCGTGTATGGCCCAGACCCGGGGGCTCCTGTCGGTGTACTAGAGTAGGGGTACCCTAGTATCCCGAACTTGTGCACGGGCAGTCGCAGCATCCCGCGGCAAGGCTTGCCGGGTGACCGCCAAGGTCCTCCGTGGTTCCTTTGGAGCCATTCAAGGACAAAGTATCCGAGCCAAGGAGACAAGACCCCGGCAAGAGGAGCTTGCCGGGAAGGCCAACCAAGGCATCTCAAGGAACTTGCCGCGATGCGCCACGCGTCCCAGCAAGGCCCGGTGAGCGACAAGCTCCCGGACGCGACAAGACAGCGACCGCGGCAAGGCGCTTGCCGCGGCAAGCCACCGCTTTGTGCCCGCGCTCCAGCACATCCACCAACGTGTCGCTCTGGGACCCTTCCAGGCGTACGTGGCGGGAGGCTGTGCAGCCAGCGGTGCGCGATGGCAAGCGGCACTGACAAGATTGCCATCGTGGCGAGCGGTGACGTCCCTGACGGTCCCTTTTGCACTATTTAGGCGACACAGACGGGCATTTAATGCCCTTGTCCCCTGCCGTCAGGGTTAGGTATGATACACTATAGCAGGTAGTTGTACCAACCGCAACACCTTTCCATTTTTACCCTTGCCTACGTTGCCACCTGTCGGTGACCCCTTGAGCATATAAAAGGAGGCCCATGCGCAACGTAGAGGGGGAGGAGGAAGAGAACACTCATGCTCGGTCTCGTTAGCTGCTGGGGTGTACTGTAGCACTCCGCGCTCCCGAGCAAGAACTCAATGCAAACCACAAAGCAGGAGTAGGGTTTTACGCATCCGTGCGGCCCGAACCTGGGTAAATGCTCGTGTGCTTCGCCTCGATCCGCTCTTCGTGCGACCCTCGCCCCCGCCGAACCGAAAGGGACTCGGTCCGCCGGTCCCATAGGTGCTCGTGGATTAGTCCCCCGACAAACGGGAAGGAAGATCTTGGATCTTAACTCACCGGTCCTATTTACCGTTGTCTACCACCGGATGCAAGTTTGCCTAATGAATCTATGAGATTTGCTTAATTTGAGAACCTGTAAATTGGCTTCAAATTAGCATATGCCACCATAATGCTTTTTTAGAAGAAATACCACTGCAAAAATATCTTTCAACGTAAATATCTTCATATGGTGAAAAATAATTGCCAATGTGAATTATCTAACTTACAATTGACAGCTGACTTTGAGGGCAGGCCTGGCGCAGTGGTGAAGTCCTCCCCACTTGTGCCAAGAGGTCCTGGGTTCGAACCAGCCTCTCTGCATTGCACTTTGCAGGGGTAAGACTAGGTTCCTATAATCCCTTCCCAGACCCCACCTTGTGTGGGAGCTTCTATGCACTGGATCTGTCCTTTTACAATTGACAGCTGACTTTATAGCATCTTAATTATTACTTTTAGTGAATAGCATATCAACCAGTGAAGTAATACAGTGCCCCAGTATGCAAAACTGCCAATAGAAGCACGAATCAGATACAGAAAAACTAGCAAACCAAGATTTGACCGTCCAAGAAAAATTAAACAGCAGTGCTGGCCAGCACAATAAAATAAAAAAAATGGAAATAGCTGAACCCTCCCTGTTTTCAAGCTCAGCCTGATCATGAAGAAATCAAGCGAGAAGGCAAATGTGGCTTGTAAATCAACACAGTCAAAACCCGTAAATGCCTTTTGAGGTATTCCAAAGCTGGGACTTACTCGAAACTGGAAGATTTTTGCATTTAGAAATCCAACATCATGTACCAAAAGACTACACACATCTATTGAGTTCACAATAATAAGACTTGAAAGGGTCCCGCAGATAGCATTGAGCATCTGTGCAGTTGAAGCATCTAGTACGATTATTAATCACATCTTAGGAGCTTGCAAAGGATGGTATATTTACAGGTGGATATTACATATATCTCTGCAGAGCTTTGTCTGCTTGAGTAATCTCACAGCAGCACCAGCTATCAAAATTTGGGCATTGGGAGGCCCTATATGGCTGCTGAATGCCATACAAAATGAAGAACCTGAACTGTCAAGAACTTCCCCAGCTTCAGGCCAACGTTTCTGCTCCATTGAGCTACCAGGAAGCAGGATCTACAACCGCTTGTCTCGGTCGTCCTCGCTTGTCTCTGACACGGCTTGCTCGGATGAAAACTCTGGCTCCCCGGATTGCATGCCGAACTTATTGATCATCCACTGAAGAGACTCGATTACCTGCCGGTCGTACATCTGCTTCTGCTGCACCATCTCCCGGAACTGCTTGGCCTCGCGCTCCACCAGCGCCTTCTCGTTCCGCAGGCACGCGATCTTGGCCATGGCCTCATCAGCTGCAGAGGCCGCCGCGCGCCTCTCCTTCTCCAGCTCCTCTAGCGCCGCCTCCTTCAGCCTCCTCTCCCGCACGAGCCGCCGCCTGAGCCGCTCCACGTTGCCCTCCTCCGCGCCGTTCACCTCGCTCTCGATGTCCTCATCCTCCGTGTTGGCCTCCTGCTCCAGCTCAAAAGCCAGCGACCTCGAAACAGGCTTGTCGGAGCAGCTGCCAGAGCGGGGGCGCTCCACGGTGTGGGCCGAGCTGCCTTTGTTGAGAGCCCGCGCCTTCGTCCCACTCCCACACACGGTGCAGACGACGCCTCTGACGCGCACCGCTTGCACCGTGGCGCCCGCGCTCCCCACGAGCCCCTCCACCGCGTCGCAGCGCTTGCCGAGGCGCCAGACCATGGCGCCCAGGAAGAGCAGGGACATTACGACGAGCACGTGGTGCGCGCCCACGGAGCGGGACAGGGCGGCCCAGTGCGCGGCGGAGGCCCACTCGCGGCCGACCTCGGACTCGGAGGCGTGCAGCATCGCGAAGACCCCGAGCGCGGAGCCGACGATGAAGTAGGCGGCGCCGGCGCCGGGTATGGAGCGGAAAGGGACGCCGGCGAGCGGCTTCAGCAGACCACCGACACTGGAGATGCGGTTCCAGCCGCCCATGACGACGGGACGGGGGCAGTCCTGCTCCGATTCAGGCGAATAGAATTCTGATTGGGGAGATGGAATCGCTCGGGGAAATCTTGGAGATCGATCGGCGTTGGGATTTAGGGGAGATGATGAAGAGTCCGGGGGATGGCCAGGAGCTGGGCAGCCGGGGAAGCGCCGCGGCAGTAGGGTTCTGGTTCAGTCGAGGAAGGGAGATTTCTTCGGATAAGTCGTGGGCGGTATCGCTGCCGTGTGGGTCTCATGATTTCTGTGGGTCCACATTGTCGGTTCGTGGGTTGCGGGACGCGTGGGGGCCGCCGAAAATGAAGGGACATGGGTAGTCGGTACCACTTTGAGGGTTCCTTACTCAAGACGCTGACCTTCCGATGACAGGTGGGCTACCAAATACACGGGTCCCACGCGTCCGTGACGTGTTTTTTTAGGGACTGTGACGTGGTTTAGGTGTACTAGGTCCGGGAGTATTTTTTGAACGAGCGGATCTTCGGATGGGAGTATGTGGCTATTTATAAAAACAGTTGCTAAAGCACATCTAGATGTGTCATAAGTATTGCACATCTAAATTCTATGTTATTGATCTTACATCGAGATTTGTGTGGATATTTTCTTTTTTCTTTTTTCTTTATGCTTGATTCACTCACTTAGATGTGCAATAAGTAGAGCACATCTAGATGTGCCCTAGACACACTCTTATAAGACGGACAAAATGATGGAATTTTGGGATCTTTATATGATTATATCTATATATACTTGCTCCCTCCGTTCCATGATATAAAATGTTTTTTTACATTATATACTAGTGCTAAAAAAAGTCTTACATTATGAAACGAAAAGAGTAGTAGCTTAAACTTGTGAATCTCAAAATCAAAGAATCAATATAGCCTGTTGATGGAGGCCATCGAATGGCCCAAATAGCTGGGACTCATAGCTACCGTGCCCAGTGGCGACGCCAAGGCATTCCATAAAATATCAAATAATTGTAATCGGTTGGTATACTATTCCTAGTTTGTTGTCATGTTGCTATTGCATTGCACAAATGATAACCAATAAATACAAAGGAGGAAATTCTTGGCTCCACCACTGAATGTGCCCACTACGATAAAGCGAATGTATATTATTCCCTCTGTGACACTACGCTCTTATATTATGGAACAAAAGGAATATTGTTTTCTAGGATCATCCACGTATTTGAAAGGTTCATGTGGTATATGGTTTGTTGTAAGCATCAAATCTTCGCAAGTGGTCATTTTCTTTATTTTTTTAGTAAAAAACGGATTCAATAAATACTGAAATGATGGTTGCTTCGTATGTCCAACTTACTACAAAAAAGATGAGGTTTTGTGATTTGACGACTCATTATTCATTATTACTGTAGCGCTACGACCGGAATGACTCTCCCCTGAAGTTCTACACTCTAATTTGATGCATGACACGTGGACCCATATATCGGATGTCCCACATGTCGGTGGAAGGAAGTAGAATTGTTTTCGACGACCGAGAAGAAGCTGTCGGCGTCCTGAGAACCAGGGTACCCAGACTTGCTTGCCTGTGGCCCACGGCGTGGCTCCCTCGACGGCCTGGTACGGCCCATCCGTGAGACTACCAAGACAAGACCCTCGCGAGGGCCCCCTGGCCTCACGAGCCGGATGACGCCAAGACCTCCAGAGGGAGTGGCCTCCCAAGGCTGCCTCCCGAGGAGCGGAGATTCCTATGCAACTGCCCAGCCTCACGAGGCTGCGATGACGTGAGCCGTGACGACCAAGGCCAGGCGGGTGCCAGCGGGTGCAGAGGAGACAATTTCCCTTTCGATGCTAAGGGAGTAAGGATAGATGCGGGTTCCCAAGGAATCCCCCAAAGGTTTGCATTCCGGTGCAATGAGACCAAGACCACGGGCTCGGCAGGACGGATGTCATCGCCGAGCCCACTGCTGCGTCACGACCAGAAGCTTTGCAGGAGAAGACCATCTTTTGTCGGGATGTGTACCTCTTGTCCCCTTTCAAATTGGCCACCGTGAAATCCCTTCCCGCCTAAGTTTTCAGGGAAGAGGACCAAGGCCACTATAAATATAGGTTAGCCACCACTGTAGAACGGGTCGACTCATTCTCACTCCCCTTGGGCCCTCGCGAGGAAGCTCATCCACTGTACTAGTTTATCCCCAAACCTCCTCATGAGGCCAATACACCACAAAGCAGGAGTAGGGTTTTACACCACAAGGTGGCCCGAACCTGGGTAAACTGTCGTGTCTGTTTTCTTCCCCGTTCGAGCGTGTATCAGGTGAGGCTAGGCTGTAGGGCGACGAGCTAGAGGCTTGAGAGGTTGAGATCTTCACACACGCCCTAGAGTTCAGACCTTTCTTGGGGTCTGCGGAGCCCTGAATCTGGCATTTGATGCACCAGGTAGGGGCGTGTCGAAGTCCTTCTTCCACCTTCGCTTCGCCTCCATTCCGTCGCTCCCATGGCCGACACACATCGTGTCCGGGCCGAGCGCCGGGCAACTCGAGTTGCCCAAACGTCACCCGTGGGCAACGACTCTCCTCGCTGCTCTGCCTCCCCCACGGCCAACGCTACCACTGACCCCACTGCTCACGAGCACCAGGATTCGTCGCTGCCACCCTCAGTGCGGCGTGACGGTCGCACCGCCACTCCGTCACCCACTCGGACCACGGTATCATCCTCCCACGCTCGCCACAGGCCCGCAAATGCACAGGCCGCGCTGCTCATGACGCGCGAGCTCATGCATTATCTCCCCACCAACGCCCTCTACGACGACTGGTTTGGCCGCATCGCCGAGCTCGTCAACGCCGCCGGCGAGGCCCCTGCACCGTCCTGCTTGCTCCTTCCCCCGTCGTCCCAGGCGGGCGACATGGCTCACAGTGCGCCTCCTCCTCCTCTGCGCGGCGCCGACCCCGAGCCCAGGCCTGATGCGCCCCGACGCGACCCACGGCGCGAGCGCTGGCGCTCGATGAAGCGAGTTGCCAAGTGGTCCAGCGGCCGCAAGCCGATGCGTGCGCGCTCCCAGCGCCAGCACCAGGACCGCGCGCCTCTGGAGGTTGCGGCACGCTGCCATCAAGACCGAGCTCCACCCATGCGGCCCGCACCAGTGAGTGCAGCGGGCTGCCGCGCCTTCACCCCGGAGCTGCGCCGTGTTGTCTGGCCCAGCAAGTTCAAGCCAGACCTGCCTCCACGTTATGACGGCACCTCGACCCCACGGAATTCCTCCAGCTCTACGCGCTGAGCATCAAAGCGGCAAACGGTGATGACAAGGTCATGGCGAACTGGTTCCCCATGGCCCTCAAGGACGATGCGCGCTCTTGGCTCCTGAACCTCCCGAAGGGGTCGATCTCCTCCTGGGAGGAGCTCCGTGAGCGCTTCATCGCCAACTTTCAGGGCACCCGAGACCGCGCTCCCGTGGTGGGCGATCTGCGGCGTGTGAAGCAGCAGCCGGGCGAAACCTTGCACAAGTACATACAGCGTTTCACGAACGTCCGCCTCAAGATCCCAAAGGCATCGGACGAGGCCATTATCTCAGCATTCTCTGATGGCGTCTGGGATGTCAAGATGAAGGAGGAGCTCGCCATTCACGAGGACCTGTGCTCAGCCCTGGAGATGTTCAACATGGCAAACAAGTGCGCAAGGGCCGAAGAGGGGCGCCTCTCCCTCCTCGAGCTTCCGGAGGCCGATCCATGATATGTCTCCAACGTATCTATAATTTTTTATTGTTCCATGTTGTTTTATTATCAATCTTGGATGTTTTATAATCATTTTATAGTCATTTTATATCATTTTTTGGTACTAACCTATTGACATAGTGCCGAGTTGCCAGTTCAGGTTTTTCCATGTTTTTTACATCGCGGGAAATCAATATCAAACGGAGTCCAAAATGACACGAAAATTTATGATGATTTTTTATGGGTCAAAAGGAAGCAGATGGGCCCTGGTTGCACCTGGGGGGTGCCTCGAGGGGGCACAACCCACCAGAGCGCGCCAGGAGGCCCTGGCGCGCCCAGGTGGGTTCTGCCCACCTCGAGTGCCCCCCGGACCGCCACTTTTCTCTATAAATACCCAAATATTCCCAAAAACCTAGGGGAGTCAACGAAATATTCATCCAGTCGCTGTAGAGTCCAGAAACACCAGATTCAATCTAGACACCATCACGGAGGGGTTCACCGCTTTCATTGGTGCCTCTCCGATGATGCGTGAGTAGTTCTTTGTAGACCTTCAGGTCCGTAGTTAGTAGCTAGATGGCTTCATCTCTCTCTCTTGATCCTCAATACAATGGTCTCTTGGAGATCCATATGATGTAACTCTTTTGTGGTGTGTTTGTTGGGATCGATGAACTTCGAGTTTATGATCAGATCTATGTTTTTATATCCATGAAAGTATTTGAGTTGCTTTGATCTCTTTTATGCATGATCTCTTATGGCCTCGTATTTCTTCTCCGAGATTTGGGTTTTGTTTGGACAACTCGATCTATGTATCTTGCAATTGGAAGAGGTGCTCGGTAGTGGGTTCGATCTTACGGTGCTTGCTCCCAGTGACAGAAAGGGAACCGACACGTATGTATTGTTGCTACTAAGGATAAAAAGACGAGATCTATATCTACCGCCATATAGATAAACGGATCTTGTCTACATCATGTCATCGTTCTTATTGCATTACTCCGTTTTTCCATGAACTTAATACACTAGATGCATGCTGGATATCGGTCGATGTGTGGAGTAATAGTAGTAGATGCAGGCAGGAGTCGGTCTACTAGTCTTGGACGTGATGTCTATGTAATGACCATTGCCTGGATATCATCATAACCATTTGAAGTTCTATCAATTGCCCAATAGTAATTTGTTCACCCACCGTTTGCTATTTTTCTATAGAGAAGCCACTAGTGAAACCTACGACCCCTGGGTCTTATTTCTGATATACTTGCCTTTGCGATCTACCTTTTCCTTGCTTTTATTTTCAGATCTATTAAACCAAAAATACAAAAATACTTTGCCACACTTTCTTTTATTTGCGATCTATTTATCCCATCCATTACAACCTTTTTACCGGCAGGCACCAATTTCTAGCGTCGTTACCCGAAAGGGATTGACAACCCCTTTAACATGTCGGGTTGCGAGGTGTTGCTATTTGTGTGCAGGGGTTGTTTACGTTGTTTTTCTTGGTTCTCCTACTGGTTTGATACCTTGGTTTCATAACCGAGGGAAATACTCTACCGTCGCTGTGCTACATCATCCCTCCCTCTCCGGGGAAACACCGACGTAGTTCCAGCTGCCATCAAGGAGAATTTCTGGCATCGTTGCTGGGGAGAATCTTCATCATAACCAGGTTCTTAATCACAAATCTCATCTCCATGCAATTTACATTATTTGCCATTTGCCTCTCGTTTTCCTCTCCCCCACTTCACAAAAATTTGCCATTTTATTCGCCTCTCTTTTTCCGTTCGCTGTTCTCTTGCTTTCTAGTCTCGATGGCTAGCGTCCCTACTCCTCCTTTGTCACCAGATTTTGAAGTCTTGTACTTCAAGCAAAGACAAGGAGAAAATTTGAAAGATGCCTAGTATAGGCTTATGGAATCATATCGTATTTCTAACCTAAAGGGGGACGCCAAGGTTTTGCTTCATAATTTTTACATAGGGTTGGTTTTGCATCATAGACAACTTATCGATTTTGCCGCTAAAGGAAATTTTATTGAACTTGATGCCAATGCTGCCTATGAAATCTTAGAGGGAATTTTGGGAATTCCACCTCAAAATAAGGGGTTTCATTTTACCCCTGAGGGACCCCAAATGCTGGACAAACTTGGTTATTTGCATAAACATATGGTTGAAATACAGAAATATAATGAACTCCTCAAACACCTCAATGGTAGTATCAATCGCATGAATACTATGATTACTCTTTGCAACAAGCGTTGGATATTTTGGATCTTAAGATGGTTTATTTTCTGGAGAATTTGGGGAAGCGTAAAGAGCCTCTCGGGTTTGAGAAAACCCTTAAAAAGTTGCCCAAACTTCAGAAGACAAAACTTAGATCCTTGCTTTATGCCTAGCTAAGGGCGTAAAACTATAGCGCTTGTTGGGAGGCAACCCAATGAATAAAATTTATTTTTGCTTTTTGCTTCCTGTTCTTGTGTGTTTACACAATTATGCTACTGTTATAATTGTGTTTTTTATGTTTTAATTAGTGTTTGTTCCAAGTAATCCTTTAGGATCTTCTTGGGTAATAGTTGTTTGATCTTGCTGAAAAAAACAGAAAGTTTGCGCTCACGAAATTAATTTTCATTTTTTACCAGAGAGCGATAATATACCCATTCCACTTGAAGTAGATCAATATACAAATTTCTCAGGTCGTCCTAATTTTTCGGAGTTTTTAGAGTTACAAAAGTATTCAAAATAGTCAGATTACTACAGACTGTTCTGTTTTGACAGATTCTGTTTTCTTTGTGTTGTGTGCTTATTTTGATGACTGAGTTTTTGCCATAGAAAAGTTGTAATATAGTAGATATAATACAAAAACAAAATATGAATTGGTTTGATACATCACTTATAGTAGTGGTTTATTATTCTTATACTAACGGATCTCATGAAGGCTTTGTTGAGTTTTGTGTGATTGAAGTTTCCAAGTTTTGGGTTATCTTACGATGGATGAAGGAAGGATGTAAGAGCCTAAGCTTGGGGATGCCCCGGCATCCCAAGCTATTATCCAAGAATGAGCAACCAACTAAGCTTGGGGATGACCCTAAGTGGCATCCCCGCTTTCTTCCAACAACTATCGGTATTTTACTTGAGACTATATTTTTATTCATCACATGATATGTGTTTTTCTTGGAGCGTCTTGTATGATATGTGTATTTGCTTGTATTATTTTGTTTTTTAAGTTATCAATCCTTTCTGGACACACCTATTTGAGAGAGCCAAAATTATGTCATGACTTATTAGAATTGCTCTCTATGCTCCACTTAAATCTTTTATGAGTTAGGACTTGCTCTAGTGCTTCACTTATATATTTTTGAGCACGGCATGCTTTGTTATTTTTGAAGAAATGCTCTCTTGCTTCACTTAGATTTATTTGAGAGTTAGTAAATTTTTTAAGAAATTCTTTCTTGCTTCACTTAAATTATTTTGAGAGAAAGAAAATTTGTTATGCTCATGATCTTCACTTATATTTGTTTGAGCTTATGAAAAGCAACTCATGAAAATTAGTACCAAAGTGATAGATATCCAAGAAGGATAAAGTAAATAAAATGTCATGAAGATCATTGGGCAAAATAAACTTGATTCTTAGTAATAGTTTTGAGATACGATGATCTGATATGTGAGTTATGTTGATGAGTAATTGTGCTCTAGTAAGAATATGGGTGTTAAGGTTTGTGATTCCCTATGCAAGTACGAAAGTCAATAGTCATGCAATGAAAATTATATCCTAGTTGTGGTGCATTATTTGGTGCTAATTATGCTTAATGCTTGCTTATGAGATTATTCGTTTCTTGGTTGGTCGCTTCCCAATTTTTGCTACCCTTCATTTTGCACCAAGTATGACCTCTACTTGTGCATCCAAAATCCTTTAAAGCAGTTTTGCCACATGAGCCCACTATATATACCTATATGCGGTATTCTTTTGCCGTTCTAAGAAAATTTTCATGTGTCATCTCTAATTTTCAAAATAAACTTCTCTTTTGTGTGTTTTTTTCGCTCGCGGAGCAGAGAGGGGTGGCTAATATTTTCCATGCTAGATGTGTTATTCTCAAGACGAGTGTTTATTCACTTGTCATTGCACGAGAGTAAGGCAAAGGTATTAGGGATGCCCAGTCCCGAAATGCAAAAATAAAAATGAATTTACTTTATGTTGTCAAATAATAAATTCCTTGGAAAGTGTTTGTATGGAGGGCACTCGTGGATACGGCTAGCCATGTAAGTGAAAGTTATGGTGGAAAAAGGAAGAAACTTTATTTTCTGTTTGGGAACCGCCTATGGCATATCTAGCATGGAAAGTGTTCGGAACTCTAAGTCGTCTTCGTTGGTGGGATGGATACACCTCCCAAAATGTTTTTATCTCAAATATTTCGCTTTGAGCTCTGGCACATCTACAAATCCTTACTTCCCTCTGCGAAGGGACTTTCATTTACTTTATGCAATTTTTATTTTGAAATTTGAGTCTCCATCTTCTCTCATAAAAAGCACCAACTAGGAGGCAATATGATCGTGCTCAAGTATTGGGTGTAGTTAATATTCGAGTGTGTTTCATGAATGGATCAATGTTTGAGCATGATGGGCTAGGGATAACTTATTTTACGTTGATATTTTGGAAGACATGGTTGCTTGTTGATGTGGTTGAGTATCTAAATTATTATGTCAAAACTAGACTATTGCTTTGAATCACATAAAAGTCCAAATGTCCATACTATAAAGAAAAGAATATGATATGACTTGTTGAACAACACTCCACATCAAAAATTCTGTTTTTATCACTTACCTACTCGAGGACGAGTAGGAGTTAAGCTTGGGCATGCTGGTACGTCTCCAACGCATCTATAATTTTTGATTGTTCCATGCTATTTTATTATCGAGCTTGGATGTTTTATAATAATTTTATAGTCATTTTATATCATTTTTTGGTACTAACCTATTGACATAGTGCCCAGCGCCAGTTCCTGTTTTTTCCATGTTTTTTACATCGCAGGAAATCAATATCAAACGGAGTCCAAATGGCACAAAAATTTACGATGATTTTTTATGGGTCAAAAGGAGGCAGATGGGCTCTGGTTGCATCTGGGGGTGCCCTGAGGGGGGCACAACCCACCAGGGCGCGCCAGGAGGCCCTGGCGCGCCCAGGTGGGTTGTGCCCACCTCGGGTGCCCCCCGGACCGCCTCTTTGCTCTATAAATACCCAAATATTCCCAAAACCCTAGGGGAGTCAATGAAATATTCATCCAGCCGCTGCAGAGTCCAGAAAACACCAGATCCAATCTAGACACCATCACAGAGGGGTTCACCACTTCCATTGGTACCTCTCCGATGATGCGTGAGTAGTTATTTGTAGACCTTCGGGTCTGTAGTTAGTAGCTAGATGGCTTCAGCTCTCTCTCTCTCTCTCTTGATCCTCAATACAATGGTCTCTTGGAGATCCATATGATGTAACTCTTTCGGGGTGTGTTTGTTGGGATCGATGAACTTCGAGTTGATGATCAGATCTATGTTTTTATATCCATGAAAGTATTTGAGTTTCTTTGATCTCTTTTATGCATGATCTCTTATAGCCTCATATTTCTTCTCCAATATTTAGGTTTTGTCTGGCCAACTCGATCTATTTATCTTGCAATGGGAAGAGGTGCCCGGTAGTGGGTTCGATCTTACGGTGCTTGATCCTAGTGACAGAAAGGGAACCGACACGTATGTATCGTTACTACTAAGGATAAAAAGACGAGATCTATATCTACCGCCATATAGATAAACGGATCTTGTCTACATCATGTCATCGTTCTTATTGCATTACTCCGTTTTTCCATGAACTTAATACACTAGATGCATGCTGGATAGCGGTCGATGTGTGGAGTAATAGTAGTAGATGCAGGCAGGAGTCGGTCTACTAATCTTGGACGTGATGCCTATGTAATGATGATTGCGTGGATATCGTCATAATTATTTGAAGTTCTATCAATTGCCCAACAGGAATTTGTTCACCCACCGTTTGCTATTTTTCTCGAGAGAAGCCACTAGTGAAACCTACGACCCCCGGGTCTTATTTCTCATATATTTGCCTTTGCGATCTACTTTTTCCTTGCTTTTATTTTCAGATCTATTAAACCAAAAATATGAAAAATACTTTGCCGCACTTTCTTTTATTTGCAATCTATTTATCCAATCTATTACAACCTTTTTACCGTCACACACCAATTTCTGGCGCCGTTACCCGAAAGGGATTGACAACCCCTTTAACACGTCGGGTTGCGAGGAGTTGTTATTTGTGTGCAGTGGCTATTTACATTGTGTTGCTTGGTTCTCCTACTGGTTCGATACCTTGGTTTCATAACTGAGGGAAATACTCTACCATCGCTGTGCTACATCATCCCTTCCTCTCTGGGGAAATACCGACGTAGTTCCAGCTGCCATCAATCCAGAAGACAAGAAGGCCAAGTCTAAGGAGGCAAAGTGCAAGGGTCCCACCATGCTTGCGGCCGAACCTGAGATGAAGCATGGTCGCGACCATGACGAACCTCACCAGGGCAACCGCCCGTCCTGCATCTTCCACAACGTCCACAACCACAACACCAATGACTTCCAGGAGCTCAGGGCCCTCCGCGAGGGGTGCCTCGGTCGCCGCCCCGAGCGGGGTGACCGTGGCTATTGTGGCGGCGGATGCCGCTAGGACAACTGCGACCCTCGCCAGGACTGGCGCGACCAGCCTCGCGAGGAGCGCTGGTGTGATGAGGCTCACGACGGGCCCTGGCGTGACCAGCCTCGTGAAGCCCGTCCTCAGGGCAATGCCGGCCTCCCTCCGTTGCTGCCACCACCAAGGAGAAACAATGACAATCGACAGGATGATGGGGCTGGGGGCTTCCAAGAACCTCGTGCTATCACCTGCATCCTGGGCGGTGCTTAGACCCGAGCCTCGCATCGCATCTTCAAGCAGTTCGCTCGTGAGGTGAACGCAACCCTCACAAGGCCCGAGGCCGCACGCCTCTCAAGTGGTCGCAGTACGCTATCACTTTTGACTCCAAGGACCACCTCAAGTGCTCGGCCGCCGGAGGCGCGCTTCCCATGTTGTGCACACCCACCATCAGCAACATCCTCATCACCAAAACCCTCATCGACGGTGGAGCGGGGTTCAATGTCCTTTCTGTTAAGACATTAACTCGAGACGCTCCAAGTGCCTTATGACCAACTCCTACCAACCAAGCCCTTATTAGGAGTGACCGACGACTCCACCACCCCCCTGAGGCAGGTACGCCTCCCAATCACCTTCGGCAAGCATGACAACTACCAAACCGAGCTTGTCGAATTCGACATCGCACACATCAGACTCCCGTACAATGCCATCCCGGGGTATCCGACCCTCGCCAAGTTCATGGCGGCAACCCACCACGGCTACAATGTCCTCAAGATGCCAGGGAGTGGCGGCATCATCATGGTTGCCTGTGATGAGAAGGATGCGGTGTGCTCCCTCGAGCAAGTCTACCAAGCCACAGTGGCTGACAACCTAGACGACGAGGGCGCCGTCCTACCTCCAGAGACCACCCCCAAGAAGAAGAAGCGGCTCCTCGTCAAGAGTCGTCAGGAGGCTGGTGCGCCCGCCGATGGCGCCTCAGGCTTCGCGCCCACTGCTAGGGCGCCCATTCCTCCCACATAGGAAGGTGCGCCCCGTGCCTCCCTTAGGACGGGCTTGGGGGCTTCCGACTGGAGAGCCTCTGACCTGACCAGTGCGGCGAGGGAGGTGCTCGGGCACCACTTGGATGCATGCTTTGATGCGTGTCCCCATGAGCAAGACACACGACGCGAGGCGCCATGTGCGTGAGAGTTCATCACCAAGGAGATCTAGGAGCTTCAGGAGGCAAGGGCCATGCATGGCGAGCGCCGCCCCGCACGACCTCCCAATGAAACTACGACCCCTGACATGGGCAGCGAGCTGTGTGTCTGCGTCAACATCCCGGGCCTTAACAGGGCCACTTCATAGGACCTCTTCTGGCTGTGCAGTGTCGAGTGGAGTGGGGGCTACCCTTGCAACTACGTCTGCATGTCGTTTGGCCTGCTAAATATGGCCGCCTCGTACTAGCACTCCGCGCAGCATGCTTTGGCAGTTCATGAGGCCAGGCGCCAGGCGGTCATGTCAGAGGGGGGTTTCAGACCAGGTGCATGGTGGCATCACCGCCCACACCACAAACTCGTGGGTCGTGCTGTCGGCATGGGTCGGCGGGCGAAGTGGTTATGCGGTCGCCACTTGCTCCCCTTCTCAGCTTCGTCCTCCGCGACTGTTCCCATGAGCGGGGCCCTCTGCGTGAATGCTTGCCCCGACGGGGCGCGCTCGCCCCAGGGTAGGATGGCTGCGGGCACTGCGGTGGCCTTTCATGGGCGGCCGTGCCATTTCTTCGGCGAAAGCAACTCTGGTTCCTCCCGTGGGGCCTTGCCCTTCTCTTCGCCGAGAACCTCCTTGTTGGCGCCATGGTCGCTCTGGCGAGGTGACGGCGCGGCGGAGATAGGAGAAGAGGAGATTGCAGGCAAGGGGATGAAGACAGGCTGGGGGCTCTGCCTCGCTAACCGGCGCCCTTCCATGTTCCGAGTGATGATGGCGCTGCTGCATGTGCCAGGCAGTTGTCAAGTCGGGGCAGTTGCCGAGGCGGCGTTGGGAAGTGGAGGTGTCCACATCCCGTCAAGTGCCACGCGTTAGCTTGGCCCACGGGCGTTTGGGGCCTGCAGCGCTTCACCCTTGCCCCTTGGCTTCGCCTCGAAGCCAGCCCGAGCACGCCTTGGGCCCGGGGGCTACTGTCGGTGTTTTGGGAACCAGTGTACCTAGACTTGCCTGCCTGTGGCCCATGCCGTGGCTCCCTCGACGACCTGGTATGGCCCATCCATGAGACCACCAAGACAAGACCCTCGCGAGGCCCCCCGGCCTCATGAGGCAGATGACGCCAAGACCTCCAGTGGGAGCGACCTCCCCAGGCTGCCTCCAGAGGAGCGGAGATTCCTATGCAAGTGCCCAGCCTCATGAGGCTGCGATGACGTGATCCGTGACGAGTAAGGCCAGGTGGCGCCAGCGGGCGCAGAGGAGATAGTTTCCCTTTCGGTGCTAAGGGAGCAAGCACAGACGTGGATTCCCAAGGAATACCCCAAAGTTTTCCATTCTGGTGCAATGAGACCAAGACCACGAGCTTGGCGGGACGAATGTCATCGCCGAGCCCACTGCTGCATCACGACCAGAAGCTTTGCAGGAGAGGACCGCCTTTTGTCAGGATAGGGTGTACCTCTTGTCCCCTTTCAAATTGGCTGTTGTGGAATCCCTTCCCGCCTAAGTTTCCAAGGAAGAGGACCAAGGCCACTATACCACCGTAGAACGGGTCAGCTCATTCTCACTCCCCTTGAGCCCTCGCGAGGCACCTCATCCACTATACTAGTTCATCCCCAAACCTCCTAGTAAGGCCAATCCACAACAAAGCAGGAGTAGGGGTTTCCACCGCAAGGTTGCCCGAACCTGGGTAAACTGCCTTGTCCATCTTCTTCCCCATTCGAGCGTGTATCCGGCGAGGCTAGGCTGTAGGGCAACGAGCTCGAGTCTTGAGAGGTCGAGATCTTCGCACACGCCCCAGAGTTTGGACCTTTCTTGGGTCTGTGGAGCCCTGAATCTGACAGAAGCCAGGAAACATGCGGTAGAGCATATGCACTTTTTTATGAAAGCAAACATCTCCCCTCTTACGATGGAGGAGTGCCTGTCGCCGCTCCTAGATCCTAGCTCTCACCGGCTGCCACTTTGGCATTGACGCGCACCTCAATGTCGCTCTAACTCCCTCCTCTGCCACCCCATGCCCTTCCCTCCCCCGTTGGCCGCTGACGCGACTATGCATGGAGGTGGCTCAAATTGAGCCCCTCGTCTATTGGGTCCGTCCCCCTCTTCTATTGACACACACTCTGTGGCTCACCCATGGTCGTGAGCCCCGACATGGCCTCTAGCCCCGTCGTGGGGGAGGACCCCACCCCGGTGCCGCTATGCATGCTTCGGTCCAAGATCCGCCGCATCTCGACTGATGTGGGACCAGTCGAGGAAGATGGGTGGCAGGTCACATGTGGCTTCCGGTTGCAAGCTATGGCGCCATTGTCTATGTCGTCGCGCCCATCGACGTGCTGCCGTATCACCGCGCCCTGAACCGGCATCTCGCCGCGCTCTGCCAGTGATGTGTGCTCCAGGTGCCTCTACGGTCACCCGCGCGTGGAGTGCGCACTGGTATATTAGGTGCAAATGCTTCGGCTTTTACAGGCACATCACACACTCTTGCTCCAAACCACGCTCCCTGCTACCCTCCTCCGACACCTCCCCTACTCCCCCGTGACTCCATGACCCATCCTCATCTCCCGTGATGGACGGTCTGCAAGCTCCAACATCTTGCAGGACTGCGGTCACCTCGTTAGCCACTCCATGCACGCGCCCATGCCGTGGCTTCCTCTAACGGGCCACCCTCCCTACGATCATCCAATGCCTTTTGCTTCCTCGCTCGCTCTACATAGATTGAGGACGCAGAGCGCGAGCTTGAGCTCTCACTACTGGGCACGCTAGCTGATACGTCTCTGTCATATCTACTTTTCCAACCACTTCTGCTCTTGTTTTGGACTCTAATTTGCATGATTTGAGTGAAACTAACCCGGACTGACGCTGTTTTCAACAGAACTACCATGGTGTTGTTTTTTGTGCAGAAATAAAAGTTCTCGGAATTGGAAAAAGATTGGAGATTTTTTATGTAATATATAAAAAATACTGGAGCGAAGATCCACCGGAGGGGGGCCACCAGTTGCCCACAAGGCAACAAGGTGTGGCCACCCCCAAGGCGCACCCTATTACCTTGTGGGGCCCACGAGGTTTCGCTGATCCTAATTCCAGCGCTATAAATTCCATTTCCCTGAGAAAAAAATAAGAGAAGAAGTTTCATCACATTTTCCGATGTGGAGCTACCGCCACCTCCTATTCTTCATCGGGAGGGCCGATCTAGAGTCCGTTTGGGGCTCCGAAGAGGGGAATTCATCGGCACCATCATTATTAACCCTTCTTTATCAATAATTCCATGATGCTCAGCACCAAGAGTGAGTATTTCCTTCATAGGCTTGCTGAACGGTGATGGAGTTGGATGAGATTTATCATGTAATCGAGTCAATTTGTTAGGGTTTGATCCCTAGCATCCGCTATGTTCCGAGATTGATGTTGCTATGACTTTGCTATGCTTAATGCTTGTCACTAGGGCCCGAATGCCATGATTTCAGATCTGAACCTATTATATTTTCATGAATATAAGCGTGTTTTGGATCCTATCTTGCAAGTTACATGCACCTATTACGTGTTATGATCCACATACCCCAAGGTGAAAATAATTGGGATTCTTTCTGGTGATTACCGTAGTATGAGGAGTTCATGTATTCACTAAGTGCTAATGCTTTGTTATGTTTCTCTATTAAAAGGAGGCCTTAATATCCCTTAGATTTCCTTATGGATCCCGCTGCCACGGAAGGGTAGGACAAAAGATGTCATTCAAGTTCTTATTATAAGCACATATGACTATATAAGGAATACATGCATACATTACATTGATGAATTGGAGCTATTGTGTATCACTCTAGGTTGTGACTGTTACATGATGAATGTTATCCAACACAAATATCCATCACTGGTCCAATGCCTACGCTTTTCACATATTGATCTTTGCTAAGTTACTTTCGTTTTGTTGCTGTTACAATCACTACAAAACTGCTACTTTTACTGTTTCTGTTACTATTGCTACTGTTGCTACTACTATCAAACTATCAATCTATCAAACTACTGTGCTACTAAACACTTTGCTGTAGATATTTAGTTCTCTAGGTGCGGTTGAATTGAGAACTCAACTGCTAATACTTACAAATATTCTTTGGCTTCCCTTGTGCCGAACCAAGAAATTTGGGTGAAATACTATCCTTGAAGAGTATCACGGTCCCCTATACTTGTGGGTTATCAAGAACTTTTTCTGGCGCCGTTGCTTGGGAGCATAGCTCTATTTGTTGAGTCACTTGGGAATTATATTTGTTGATCACTATCAAGAATCTAAAAGATGCCAAGACCAACATCGTACCCTCTAAGATGAGGGGAGGTAAGGAACTATCATCTAGCTCCGCACTTGATTCACCATCTGTTTTGAGTAGACTTGCGACATCGTCTCCTATTATTCAATCTGATATACCACAAGTTATTGATGATACTGCTTCTGCTATGAATGACACTTGTGATGATGCTAGTACTCTGCTTGATAATAATGTGCCACTAGGTGAATTTCTTGATGAACAAATTGCTAAAGCTAAAGAAATTGAGAATGTTGAAACTGATGAAAAAATTATGATTCACCTATTATTCCTAGCTCTCCTACTAGAGTTGAAATTACTAAGATACCTGATAATAGAGATGATGTCAAGAAATTACTGAGTAAGCTGAAAGAAAAGTCTATGATGGAGAAAATGAAATGTGATACTAAGTTTGCTACTTCTCCTATCTTTATTACCAATAAGTATTACGAATTCTCTATCGATACTAAGTTATTTACTTTGGTTGAATATGATCATGTTCATGGTTATGAATCTGAATCTATTGTGGCACACCTTACTAATTGAATGATATAGCCACCCTATTTTCTCATGAGGAAAAAAATCACTACTAATATACTCTTAAGTTGTTTCCATCCTCATTAAAGGGTGATGCTAAGAATTGGTTTAATACTCTTGCTCCTGGTTGTGTGCATAGTCCCCAGGATATGATATATTACTTCTCTAAAAATATATTTTCCTACTCATAAGAAACAAGCTGCCTTACAGGAAATATTTAACTTTGTGCAAATTGAAGAAGAGAGTCTTCCTCCAGCTATGGGGAGACATCTCCAATTACTTAATGCTTTGCCTGATCATACTCTTAAGAAAAATGAAATACATGATATCTTCTATAATGGACTAACCGATGCTGCTAGGGACTACCTAGATAGTTTTGCTAGTTGTGTTTTCAGGGAACGAACTGTTGAACAAGCTGAAGAACTATTGAATTATATATTAAAGAATGCTAATGATTGGACACTTATGATGCTTGTGATCCGCGTTGGTATTTCCTCGAAAAGGAGAGGATGATGCAGTTGGGGAACGAAGTAATTTCAAAATTTTCCTACGCACACGCAAGATCATGGTGATGCATAGCAACGAGAAGGGAGAGCGTCGTCCATGTACCCTCGTAGACCGTTAAGCAGAAGCGTTATAACAACACGGTTGATGTAGTCGTACGTCTTCACGATCGACCGATCTTCAGTACCGAACGTACAGCACCTCCGCATTCAGCACACGTTCAGCTCGGTGACGTCCCGCAAACTCACGATCCAGTAGAGCTCGAGGGAGAGTTTCATCAGCACGACAGCGTGGTGACGATGTTGATGAAGCTACCGACGCAGGGCTTCGCTTAAGCACCGCTACGATATAACCGAGGTGGATTGTGGTGGAGGGGGCACCGCACACGGCTAAGAGATCAACAGATCAATTGTTGTGTGTATGGGGTGCCCCTGCCCCCATATATAAAGGAGCAAGGGGGGAGGCCGACCGGCCCCTATAGGGCGCGCTAGGAGGAGGAGTCCTCCTCCTAGTAGGAGTAGGACTCCCCTTTCCTACTCCTACTAGGAGGAGGAAAGGAAGGGGGGAGAGGAGAAGGAAGGAGAGGGAGGAAAGGAGGAAAGGGGGGCCGGCCCCCTAGTCCAATTCGGTTTGGGCTAGGGGAGCCGCGCACCCTGCCTCCTCTCTTCCACCACTTGGCCCATGAGGCCCAATACTTCTTCCCCGTATTCTCGTAACTCCTCGGAACTCCGAAAAATACCCGAATCACTCAAAACCTTTCGATGTCCTAATATAGTCATCTAATATATCAATCTTTACGTCTCGACCATTTCAAGACTCCTCGTCATGTCCCCGATCTCATCCGGGACTCTGAACTATCTTCGGTACATCAAATCACATAAACTCATCATACCGATCGTCACCGAACATTAAGCGTACGGACCCTACGGGTTCGAGAACTATGTAGACATGACCGAGACACGTCTCCGGTCAATAACCAATAGCGGAACCTGGATGTTCATATTGGCTCCTACATATTCTATGAAGAACTTTATCGGTCAAACCACATAACAACATACGTTGTTCCCTTTGTCATCGGTATGTTACTTGCCCGAGATTCGATCGTCGGTATCTCAATACCTAGTTCAATCTCGTTACCGGCAAGTCTCTTTACTCGTTCTGTAATGCATCATCCCGCAACTAACTCATTAGTCACATTGCCTGCAAGGCTTATATTGATATTCATTACCGAGAGGGCCCAGAGATACCTCTCCGACAATCGGAGTGACAAATCCTAATCTCGATCTATGCCAACTCAAAAAGTACCATCGGAGACACCTGTAGAGCACCTTTATAATCACCCAGTTATGTTGTGACGTTTGGTAGGACACAAAGTGTTCCTCCGATATTCGGGAGTTGCGTAATCTCATAGTTAGAGGAACATGTATAAGTCATGAAGAAAGCAGTAGCAACAAACTAAACGATCATCGTGCTAAGCTAACGGAATGGGTCAATTCAATCACATCATTCTCTAATGATGTGATCCCATTAATCAAATGACAACTCATGTCTATGGCTAGGAAACTTAACCATCTTTGATTCAACGAGCTAGTCAAGTAGAGGCATACTAGTGACACTTTATTTGTCTATGTATTCACACATGTACTAAGTTTCCGGTTAATACAATTCTAGAATGAATAATAAACATTTATCATGATATAAGGAAATAAATAATAACTTTATTATTGCCTCTAGGGCATATTTCCTTCAGTATCCCACTTGTACTAGAGTCAATAATCTAGTTCACATATTTATGTGATTAGTTTCACATCTCCATGTGACTAATACCCAAAGGGTTTACTAGAGTCAATAATATAGTTCACATCGTTATGTGATTAACACCCAAAGAGTGATCATGTTTTTCTTGTGAGAGAAGTTTAGTCTACGGGTCTACAACATTCAGATCCGTATGTATTTCGCAAATTTCTATGTCTACAATGCTCTGCACGGAGCTACTCTAGCTAATTGCTCCCACTTTCAATATGTATCTAGATCGAGACTTAGAGTCATCTAGATTGATGTAAAAAGCTTGCATTGACGTAACTCTTTACGAAGAGCTCTTTTATCACCTCCATAACCGAGAAATATTTCCTTAGTCCTCTAAGGATAATTTTGACCGCTGTCCAGTGATCTACCCCTAGATCACTATTGTACTCCCTTGCCAGAAATATGCTAAGGTATACAATAGGACTGGTAAACAACATAGCATACTTTATAGAACCTATGACTGAGGCATAGGGAATGCCTTTTCATTCTCTTTCTATTTTCTTCTGTGGTCGGGTTTTGAGTCTTTACTCAACTTCACACCTTGCAACACAGGCAAGAACTCTTTCTTTGACTGTTCCATTTTGGACTACTTCAAAATCTTGTCAAAGTATGTACTCATTGAAAAAAAACTTATCAAGCATCTTGATCTATCACTATAGATCTTGATGCTCAATATGTAAGTAGCTTCACCGAGGTCTTCCTTTGAAAAACTCCTTTCAAACACTCCTTTATGCTTTCCAGAAAATTCTACATTATTTCCGATCAACAATATGTCATTTACATATACTTATCAGGAATGCTGTAGTGCCCCCACTCACTTTCTTGTAAATACAGGCTTCACCACAAGTCTATATAAAACCATATGCTTTGATCACTTTATCAAAGCATATATTCCAACTTCCGAGATGCTTGCACCAGTCCATAGATGGATCGCTGGAGCTTGCTCACTTTGTTAGCACCTTTAGGATTGACAAAAACTTCTGGTTGCATCATATACAACTCTTCTTTAAGCATGAAGGAATACAATTTTGACATCCATTTGCCATATTTCATAAAATGCGGCAACTGCTAACATGATTCGGACAAACTTTTAAGCATTGATACGAGTGAGAAAATCTCATCGTAGTCAACACCTTGAACTTGTCGAAAACATTTTGCGACAATTCAAGCTTTGTAGATAGTAACACTACTATCAGTGTCCGTCTTCCTCTTGAAGATCCATTTATTCTCAATGATTCATCGATCATCAGGCAAGTCAATCAAAGTCCATAGTTTGCTCTCATACATGGATCCCCTCTCAGATTTCATGGCCTCAAGCCATTTTGCGGAATCTAGGTTCATCGTCGCTTCCTCATAGTTTGTAGGTTCGTGATGGTCTAGTAACATGATTTAAAAAAAGGATTACCGTACCACTCTGGTGCGGACCATACTCTGGTTGTCCTACGAGGTTCGGTAGTAACTTGATCTGAAGTTTCATGATCATCATCATTAGCTTCCTCACTAATTGGTGTAGAGATCACTAGAACTAATTTCTGTGATGAACTACTTTCCAATTCGGGAGCAGGTAGTTCTACATTCCTCCCACTCACTTCTTTCGATAGAAATTCCTTCTCTAGAAAGGATCCATTGTTACCAACAAATGTCTTGCCTTTGGATCTGTGATAGAAGGTGTACCCAACAGTGTCCTTTGGGTATCCTATGAAGACACATTTCTCCGATTTGGGTTTGAGCTTATTAGGATGAAACTTTTTCACATAAGCATCGCAACCCCAAACTTTAAGAAACGACAACTTCAGTTTCTTGCCAAACCACAATTCATATGGCGTCATCTCAACGGATTTAGATGGTGCGCTATTTAATGTGAATGCAGCTGTCTCAAATGCATAACCCCAAAACGATAGTGGTAAATCGGTAAGAGACATCATAGATTGCACCATATCTAATATAGTACAGTTACGATGTTCGAACACACCATTACGTTGTGGTGTTCCAGGTGGCGTGAGTTGCGAAACTATTCCACATTGTTTCAAATGAAGACCAAACTCGTAACTCAAATATTCTCCTCCATGATCAGATCGTAGAAACTTTACTTTCTTGTTACGATGATTTTCCACTTCACTCTGAAATTATTTGAACTTTTTAAATGTTTCAGATTTATGTTTCATCAAGAAGATATACCCATATCTTACTCAAATCATCTGCGTAGGTCAAAAAATAAAGATACCTGCCGCGAGCCTCAACACTCATCGGACTGCATACATCAGTATGTATTATTTCCAACAAGTCTGTTGCTCGCTCCATTGTTCCGGAGAACGGAGTCTTAGTCATCTTGCCCATGAGGCATGGTTCACAAGCATCAACTGATTCATAATCAAGTGATTCCAAAAGCCCATCAGCATGGATTTTCTTCATGCGCTTTACACCAATATGACCTAAATGGCAGTGCCACAAATAAGTTGCACTATCATTATTAACTTTGCATCTATTGGCTTCAATATTATGAATATGTGTATCACTACGATCGAGATTCAATAAACCATTCACCTTGGGTGTATGACCATTGAAGGTTTTATTCATGTAAACATAACAACAATTATTCTCTGACTTTAAATGAGTAACCGTATTGCAATAAACATGATCAAATCATATTCATGCTTAACGCAAACACCAAATTACATTTATTTAGGTTCAACACTAATCCCGAAAGTATAGGGAGTGTGCGATGATGATCATATAAATCTTGGAACCACTTCTAACACACATCGTCACTTCACCCTTAACTAGTCTCTGTTCATTCTGCAACTCCCGTTTCGAGTTACTAATCTCAGCAACTGAACTAGTATCAAATACTGAGGGGTTGCTATAAACACTATTAAAGTACACATTAATAACATGTATATAAAATATACCTTTGTTCACTTTTCCATCCTTCTTATCCGCCAAATACTTGGGGAAGTTCTGCTTCCAGTGACCAGTCCCTTTGCAGTAGAAGCACTTAGTCTCAGGCTTAGGTCTAGACTTGGGCTTCTTCACTTGAGCAGCAACTTGCTTCCCGTTCTTCTTGAAATTCCCCTTCTCCCGCCCTTTTCTTGAAACTAGTGGTCTTGTCAACCATCAACACTTGATGCTTTTCTTGATTTCTACCTTCGTCGATTTCTGCATCATGAAGAGCTTGGGAATCGTTTCCATTATCCCTTGCATATTATAGTTCATCACGAAGTTCCAGTAACTTGGTGATAGTGACTAGTGAACTCTGTCAATCACTATCTTATCTGGAAGGTTAACTCCCACTTGATTCAAGTGATTGTAGTACTCAGACATTCTGAGCATATGCTCACTAGTTGAGCTATTCTCCTCCATCTCGTAGGCAAAGTACTGTCAGAGGTCTTCTACCTCTCGACACGGGCATGAGTATGAAATACCAATTTCAACTCTTAGAACATCTTATATGCTCTGTGGCATTCAAAATGTTTTTGAAATCCCGGTTCTAAGCCGTAAAGCATGGTGCACTAAACTATCAAGTAGTCATCATACCGAGCTTTATCAAACGTTCATAACGTCTGTATCTGCTCCTGCAATAGGTCCGTCACCTAGCGGTGCATCAAGGACATAATTCTCCTGTGCAACAATGAGGATAATCCTCAGATCACGGACCTAGTCCGCATCATTGCTACTAACATCTTTCAATTTATTTTTGTCTAGGATCATATAAAAAATAAACGGGGAAGCTATGTGCGAGCTATTGATCTACAACATAGAAATGCAATACTATCAGGACTAAGTTCATGCTAAATTTAAAGTTCAATTAATCATATTACTTAAGAACTCCCACTTAGATAGACATCCCTCTAGTCATCTAAATAATCATGTGATCCAAATCAACTAAACCATGTCCGATCATCACGTGAGATGGAGTAGTTTACAATGGTGAACATCATTATGTTGATCATATCTACTATATGACTCACGCTCGACCTTTCGGTCTCCAGTGTTCTGAGGCCATATCTGCATATGCTAGGCTCGTCAAGTTTAACCCGAGTAATTCTGCATGTGCAAAACTGGCTTACACCCGTTGTAGATGAAAGTTGAGCTTATCACACCCGATCATCACGTGGTGTCTCGGCACCACGAACTTTGGCAACGGAGCATCCTCAGGGAGAACACTTTTACCTTGAAATTTAGTGAGAGATCATCTTATAAAGCTACCGCCGAACTAAGCAAAATAAGATGTATAATATATAAACATCACATGCAATCAAAATATGTGACATGATATGGCAATGATCATCTTGCGCCTTTGATCTCCATCTCCAAAGTACCGTCATGATCTCTATCGCCATCGGCATGACACCATGATCTCCATCATCTTGATCTCTATCAACGTGTCGTCACATGGTCGTCTTGCCAATTATTGCTCTTGCAACTATTGCTATCGCATAGCGATGAAGCAAAGCAATTATTTGGCGCTTGCATCTTATGCAATAAAGAGACAACCATAAGGCTTAAGCCAATTGCCGATAACTTCAAAAAATATGATCATTTCATACAACAATTTATATCTCATCACGTCTTGACCATATCACATCACAACATGCCCTGCAAAAACAAGTTAGACGTCAATCTACTTTGTTGTTGCAAGTTTTACGTGGCTGCTACGGGCTGAGCATGAACCGTTCTTACCTACGCATCAAAAACCACAACGTGGTATAGTGATTGCTTTTTGATCTTCAGAAAGAACCCTGTTCATTGAATCCGATTCAACTAAAGCTGGAGAAACAGACACCCACTAGCCACCTATGTGCGAAGCACGTCGGTGGAACCAGTCTCGCGTAAGCGTACGCGTAATGTCGGTCTGGGCCGCTTCATCCAACAATGCCGCTGAATCAAGAATCAACTAGTGACGGCAAGCAATATGTATATACCCACGCCCACAACTCCTTTGTGTTCTGCTCGTGCATATGACATCTACGCATAAACCTGGCTCGGATTCCACTGTTGGGGAACGAAGTAATTTCAAAATTTTCCTATGCACACGCAAGATCATGGTGATGCATAGCAACGAGAGGGGAGAGTGTAGTCCATGTACCCTCGCAGACCATTAATCGGAAGCATTATAACAACACGGTTGATGTAGTCGTATGTCTTCACGATCGACCGATCTTCAATCCCGAATGTATGGCACCTCCGCATTTAGCACACGTTCAGCTCGGTGACGTCCCGTGAACTCATGATCCAGTATAGCTCGAGGGAGATTTTTGTCAGCACGACGGCGTGGTGACGATGTTGATGAAGCTGTCGACGCAGGGCTTTGCCTAAGCACCGCTACAATATAACCGAGGTGGATTATGGTGGAGGGGGGCACCGCACACGGCTAAGAGATCAACAGATCAATTGTTGTGTGTATGGGGTGCCCCCTGCCCCCGTATATAAAGGAGCAAGGGGGAGGCCGGCCGGCCCATGCAAGGCGCGCCAGGAGGAGGATTCCTCCTCCTAGTAGGAGTAGGACTCCCCTTTCCTACTCCTAATAGGAGGAGGAAAGGAAGGGGGAAGAGGAGAAGGAAGGAGAGGGAGGAAAGGAGGAAAGGGGCATGCACGCCCTGCCTCCTCTCTTCCACCACTTGGCCCATGAGGCCCAATACTTCTTCCCCGTATTCCCGTAACTCCCCAGTACTTCGAAAAATACCCGAATCACTCGGAACCTTTCTGATGTCCGAATATAGTCGTCCAATATATCGATCTTTACGTCTCGACCATTTAGAGACTCCTCGTCATGTCCCCTATCTCATCCGGGACTCTGAACTACCTTCGGTACATCAAATCACATAAACTCATAATACCGATCGTCACCGAACGTTAAGCGTGCGGACCCTACGGGTTCGAGAACTATGTAGACATGACCGAGACACGTCTCCGGTCAATAACCAATAGCGGAACCTGGATGTTCATATTGTCTTCTACATATTCTACGAAGATTTTTATCGGTCAAACCGCATAACAACATATGTTGTTCCCTTTGTCATCGGTATGTTACTTGCCCGAGATTCGATCGTTGGTATCTCAATACCTAGTTCAATCTCGTTACTGGCAAGTCTCTTTACTCGTTTCGTAATGCATCATCCCGCAACTAATTCATTAATCACATTGCTTGCAAGGCTTATAGTGATATGCATTACCGAGAGGGCCCAGAGATACCTCTCCGACAATCGGAGTGACAAATCCTAATCTCGATCTATGCCAACTCAACAAGTACCATCGGAGACACCTGTAGAGCACCTTTATAATCACCCAGTTACGTTGTGATGTTTGGTAGCACACAAAGTGTTCCTCCAGTATTCGGGAGTTGCATAATCTCATAGTCAGAGGAACATGTATAAGTCATGAAGAAAGCAGTAGCAACAAACTAAACGATCATCGTGCTAAGCTAACGGAATGGGTCAAGTCAATCACATCATTCTCTAATGATGTGATCCCGTTAATCAAATGACAACTCATGTCTATGGCTAGGAAACTTAACCATCTTTGATTCAACGAGCTAGTCAAGTAGAGGCATACTAGTGACACTTTGTTTTTCTATGTATTCACACATGTACTAAGTTTCCGGTTAATACAATTCTAGCATGAATAATAAACATTTATCATGATATAAGGAAATAAATAATAACTTTATTATTGCCTCTAGGGCATATTTCCTTCAGATGCAACACAACAGAGGTAAGTATTTCCCTCAGTTATGAAACCAAGGTTATCAATCCAGTAGGAGAACCAAGCAACACGATGTAAACAATACTTGCACACAAACAACAAATCGCAACCCAACGTGTAAAGGGGTTGTCAATCCCTTAACGATATTGAGATAGATTAAATTGTATTGGTTTTGGTAAATAGATCTGACAAAAACACAAAATTAAATAAATAAAGAAAAATCGCAGCAAGGTATTTTTGGTTTAATATGATAGGAAATAGACCCGGGGACGGTAGTTTGCACTAGAGGTTTCTCTCAAGAAAATAACATATCATGAGTAAAGAAATTACTGTTG
Source organism: Triticum aestivum (assembly GCF_018294505.1). Lineage (NCBI taxonomy): Eukaryota > Viridiplantae > Streptophyta > Magnoliopsida > Poales > Poaceae > Triticum > Triticum aestivum. Next base: position 565,607,144 of record NC_057797.1, on the reverse strand, counting down.
GGCAATTGACAGAAAAGCAAACAATTATGACAATATCCAAGGCAATGATCATGTATATAGGCATCACGTTCAAGATTAGTAGACCGACTCCTGCATGAATCTACTACTATTAATCCACACATCAACCACTATCCATCATGCATCTAGTGTATTAACTTCATGTAAAAACGGAGTAATGCAATAAGAACGATGACATGATGTAGACAAGATAAACTCATGTATGAATAAACCCCATCTTGTTAACCTTAATAGCAATGATTCATGCATGTCATGTCTCTTTCTGTCACTGAGATTGAGCACTGCAAGATAGAACTCATCACAAAGCACCTCTTCCCATGGCAAGAAAAATCAATCTAGTTGGCCAAACCAAACCAAAAATTTGGAGAAAAAATACGAGGCTATAACAATCATGCATATAAGAGTTGAGTGAAGACTCAAATAATATCCGTAGATAGATCTGGTCATAAACTCACAATTCATCGGATCCCAACAAACACACCGCAAAAAAGTGTTACATCAAATAGATCTCCAAGAACATCGAGGAGAACATTGTATTGAAGATCAAAAAGAGAGAAGAAGCCATCTAACTACTAACTACAAAGCCGTAGGTCTGTGGTAAAATACTCAAGGTTCATTAGAGGGGCAACAAGGATTATGAAGAACCCCTCCGTGATTGTTGCCCCCTTCGGCAGAGTGCCAGACAAGGCCTCTAGATTGGATCTTGTGGTTCTGGAACTTGCAGCGGCGGAAACAATATTTCCTCGACTCCCCTAGGGTTTTGGAGTTTTTAGAGGATTTATAGAGGTGGAAGTAGGTCAAGAAGGTTCCCGTGGGCTCCACTACCCACCAGGGTGCGCCGGAGGACCCTGGCATGCCCCGGTGCCTAGTGGGCCCCACGGACCTCCTCTTGTGTTCCCCTTTAGCTTCCAAGGCCTCTTATCACCAGAAAAATTCTCCAAAAAGTTTCATGGCATTTGGACTTTGTTTGGTATTGGCATTCTGCAAAGTAAAAAACAAGCAAAAAGCAACAACTAGCACTGGGCACTATGTCAACAGGTTAGTCCCAAAAAGTGATTTAAACTTGCTAGTAAATGTATATAAAACATCCAAGATTGATAATATAACAACATGGAACAATAAAAAATTATAGATACATTAGAGACTTATCAGCATCCCCAAGCTTAATTCTTGCTCGTCCTTGAGTAGGTAATGATAAAAACAGAATTTTTTATGTGGAATGTTGCCTATCATGTTCATCACATATTGTTTTATTTCGTAGCATGGACATTTGGACTTTAGATGATTCAAGGCAATAATGCATAATTGACATGAGGACATCAATCCTCAAGCATATCAACATGCAACCATGTCTTTCAAAATATCAATGCTAAAGAAAGCTATCCCTAGCCCATTATGCTCAATCATTGATCCATTCTTGAAACACACTCAAATATTAGCTACATCCAATGCACAAGTATGATAATAGTGTTCCCTAGTTTGTGCTTTATAAGAGAAGATGGAGACTCAATAAAAATAAAAATTGCATAAAAGTAAATAGATAGACCCTTCGCAGAGGGAAGTAGAGATTTGTAGAGGTGCCAGAGCTCATAGCTTAAATTGAGAGATAAAATTATGTTGCGAGGAATGCTTTTCCTTTCAACGAAAACAACCAAGAATTCCCAATATCTTCCATGCTAGATAAATCATAGGCGGTTCCCAAACATAAAATAAAGTTTATTTCCTTTTCCACCATTCTTTCACAATCCATGGCTAGCCGTATCCACGGGTGCCTTCCATACCAACACTTTCCAAGGAATTTATTACTGACAACATATAATATTTTTTTTTCATTTTGGGACTGGGCATCCCTATTACCTACCACACACTTGTGCAATGACAAGTGAATAAACACTCATCTTGAGAATAACATATCTAACATGGAAAATATTGCCCAGCCCCGCCGCTTCGAGCGGTACGAGCACACAAAAAGGAAATTCATTTTGAAAATTAGAGTTGGCACATACAAATTTACTTGGAATGACATGTAAATACCGTATATAGGTAGGTATGGTGGACTCATTTGGCATAACTTTGGGTTTAAGGAGTTGGTTGCACAAGTGATTGCTTGTATCTGCGTTGGTAATTCCCCGAAGAGGAGAGGATGATGTAGCACAACAACGGTAAGTATTTCCCTCAGTTATGAAACCAAGGTTCTCAATCTATTAGGAGAACCAAGCAACACTATGTAAACAACACCTGCACACAAACAACAAAAACTTGCAACCCAACGCGTAAGAGGGGTAGTTAGTCCCTCCTCGGTGTTGAGATAGATTAAATTGTATGAGATTGGATAAATAGATCTAGCAAAAACACATAATAAAATAAAGAAAGAAAAAGTGTAGCAAGGTATTTTTGGTTTAATATGATAGGAAATAGACCCAGGGGTTGTAGATTGCACTAGAGACTTCTCTCGAGAAAATAACATACGATGGGTAAACAAATTACTGTTGGTTAATTGATAGAAGAGCAAATAATAATGACGATATCCAAGGCAATGATCGTGTATATAGGCATCACGTCTAAGATTAGTAGACCGACTCCTGCCGGCATCTACTACTATTACTCCACACATCGACCGCTATCCAACATGCATCTAGTGTATTAAGTTCATGGACAAACGAAGTAATGCAATAAGAACAATGACATGATCTAGACAAGACCTATTCATGTAGGAATAGACCCCATCTTTTTATCCTTAATGGAAATGATACATGTGTGTCATGCCTCTTTCTGTCACTGAGATTGAGCACCGCAAGATCGAACCCATCACAAAGCACCTCTTCCCACGGCAAGAAAAATCAATCTAGTTGGCCAAACTAAACTAAAGTTTCGGAGAAGAAATACGAGGCTATAAGAATCATGCATAAGAGAGTTCAACAAAGACTCAAATAATATTCATGGATAGATCTGATCATAAACTCACAATTGGTCGGATCCTAACAAACACACCGCAAAAAGTCTTTACATCAAATAGATCTCCAAGAACATCGAGGAAAACATTGTATTGATGATCAAAAAGAGAGAAGAATCCATCTAGCTACTGCCTACGGACCCGTAGGTCTGTGGTAAACTAGTCACACATCATCGGAGGGGCAAGGGTGATGACGAAGAACTCCTCCATGATCGTTGAGCCCTCCGGCAGAGTGCCGGAGAAGGCCTCTAGATTCAATCTCGTGGTTCTGGAACTTGCAGCGACTGGAATTGTGTTTCATCAACTACCATAGGGTTTTTGGGATTTTAGAGTATTTATAGAGGCAGATGCCGGTGGAGGGGGTGCCCGTGGGCCCCACTATCCACCAAGGCACGCCTGGGGGCCCTAGCGCGCCCTGGTGCCTAGTGGTCCCCACAGCCCCCTTCGGTGCACTTCTTGGGCCTCCCGGGTGTCTTCTAGGCAGAAAAAATTCTCCAAAAAGTTTCGTGGCATTTGGACTCCATTTGGTATTGATATTCTGCGAAGTAAAAAACAAGCAAAAAACAACAGCTAGCACTGGGCACTATGTCAATAGGTTAGACCCAAAAATTATATAAAGTTGCTAGTAAATGAGTATAAAACATCCAAAATACTTTAATAGCATGGAACAATCAAAACCTAAAGATACATTGGAGACGTATCAGCATCACCAAGCTTAATTCCTGCTCGTCCTCGAGGAGGTAAATGATAAAAACATATTTTTTGATGTGGAATGCTACCTGATGACCCACAAGTATAGGGGATCTATTGTAGTCCTTTCGATAAGTAAGAGTGTCGAACCCAACGAGGAGCAGAAGAAAATGATAAGCGGTTTTCAGCAAGGTATTCTCTGCAAGTACTGAAATAAGTGGTAACAGATAGTTTTGCGATAGGATAAATTGTAACGAGCAACAAGTAACAAAAGTAAATAAAGTGCAGCAAGGTGGCCCAATCCTTTTGTAGAAAAGGACAAGCCGGAACAAACTCTTATAATAGAAAAAGCGCTCCCGGGGACACATGGGAATATCGTCAAGCTAGTTTTCATCACATTCATATGATTCGCGTTCGATAATTTGATAATTTGATATGTGGGTGGACCGGTGCTTGTGTGCTGTTCTTACTTGAACAAGCATCCCACTTATGATCAACCTCTATTGCAAGCATCCGCAACTACAACAAAAGTATTAAGGTAAACCTAACCATAACATGAAACATATGGATCCAAATCATCCCCTTACGAAGCAACGCATAAACTAGGGTTTAAGCTTCTGTCACTCTAGCAACCCATCATCTACTTATTACTTCCCAATGCCTTCCTCTAGGCCCAAATAATGGTGAAGTTTTATGTAGTCGACGTTCACATAACACCACTAGAGGCTAGACAACATACATCTTATCAAAATATCAAACGAATACCAAATTCACATGACTACTAATAGCAAGACTTCTCCCTTGTCCTCAGGAACAAACGTAACTACTCACAAAGCATATTCATGTTTATAATCAGCGGGGTAATAATATGCATATAGGATCTGAACATATGATCTTCCACCAAGTAAACCAATTAGCATCAACTACAAGGAGTAATCAACACTACTAGCAACCTACTAGCACCAATCCCGGACTTTGAGACAAGAATTGGATATAAGAGATGAACTAGGGTTTGGAGATGAGATGGTGCTGGTGAAGATGTTGATGGAGATTGCCCTCTCCCGATGAGAGGATCATTGGTGATGACGATGGTGATGATTTCCCCCTCCCGGAGGGAAGTATCCTCGGCAGAACAGCTCTGCCGGAGCTCTAGATTGGTTCCGCCAAGGTTCCGCCTCGTGGCGGCGGAGTCTCGTCCCGAAAAGTTCCTTCTTATTTTTTTCTCATCGAAAGACTTCATATAGGAGAAGATGGACGTCGGAGAGCCACCAGGGGGCCCACGAGGTAGGGGGGCACGCCCTAGGGGGGGCACCCTCATGAGCAGGGTGTGGGCCCCCTGGCCTTCATCTTTGGCGAGGATTTTTCTTTATTTGTTTTAAGATGTTCCATGGAGTTTTAGGACTTTTGGAGTTGCGTAGAATAGGTCTCTAATATTTGCTCCATTTCCAGCCCAGAATTCTAGCTGCCGACATTCTCCTTCCTTATGTAAACCTTGTAAAATAAGAGAGAATAGCCATAAGTATTGTGACATAAAGTGAAATAGCAGTCCATAATGCAATAAATATCGATATAAAAGCATGATGCAAAATGGACGTATCAACTCCCCCAAGCTTAGACCTTGCTTGTCCTCAAGCGAAAAGCCGATAACAATAAATATGCCCTCATGTTTAGAGGTAGAGGCATCGATAAAAATAAAATACGGACATGAAGGCATCATGATTATTCTCATAACAGCAACATATATAGATTTTGTCATATGATTACTTATGTTCAAGTGATGATCTATTCACAATGCAAAAGTATAAATCATAAACCTTATTGGGCTCCGACAAACTATAATCTCAGTCATTGAAGCAATTGCAATTTATCATAACACCGGAAAGAGTCTATGTCAGAGCTAAAAAGCAAGTCCACATACTCAACTATCATTTAGTCCTCCATAATTTCTAACACTCACGCAATACTTGTGGTTACGGAGTTTTAATCGGGCACAGAGAAAGATAAGGGCTTACGGTTTTCCCCACAACCTTTTACCTCAAGGGTAATGTCAACAATAATGGTTCATGCTCCCCTACATCCAATTAGATATATATATATATATATATATATATATATATATATATATATATATATATCATGTTCTTTCCAACATGCCGAGCTTGCCAAAGGATAAAATGAAAAAGAAAAGGTGAAGATCACCATGACTCTTGCATAAGGTAGAAGACAATAATAAAGGATAGGCCCTTCGCAGAGGGAAGCAGAGGTTGCCATGCGCTTTTATGGTTGGATGCATAAAATCTCAATGCGAAAGAACGTCACTTTATATTGCCCCTTGTGATATGAACCTTTATTATGCAGTCCGTCGCTTTTATTACTTTCACATCACAAGATCGTATAAAGATTATTTCTCCCACACCAATCAATCATACATATTTAGAGCAATTTTTATTGCTTTGCGCCGATGACAACTTACTTGAAGGATCTTACTCAATCCATAGGTAGATATGGTGGACTCTCATGGCAAAACTGGTTTAAAGGTATTTGGAAGCACAAGTAGTATTTCTACTTGGTGCTGAGAATTTGGCTAGCATGAGGGGGAAAGGCAAGCTCAACAAGTTAGAGGATCCATGACAACATACTTTATCTCGGATATAAGAAAGACATAACTCATTACGTTGTCTTCCTTGTCCAACATAAACTCTTTAGCATGTCATATTTTAATGAGTGCTCCCAATCATAAAAGATGTCAATGATAATATATCTATATGTGAAGACCTCTCTTTCCTTATTACTTCCTATTAATTGCAACAATGACCAAAGCTATGTCTGCCAACTCCCAACAACTTTTAATCATCATACTCTTTCTATGTGAAGTCATTACTCTCAATTAGATCAATATGAACTTTTTGTTTCTTTTTATTCTTTTCTCTTTTCTTTTATTCTCCCAAGATCATGGCAAAATAATCAAGCCCTTGACTCAACACTAATCTTTATTATATAGCTCACGGACTCGATTACAAAGAGAGATCATAAAGCAAAACTCAAAACTAGATCATGCCATGAACTTTATTCTACTAGATCAAGATACTACTAATAGGATCGAACTAAAAAACGATAAAGATAGGAGTTGTGATTGTGATACGATACCGGAGCACCTCCCCCAAGCTTGGCAGTTGCCAAGGGGAGTGCCCATACCCAAGTGATTATGTCTCCTTCTTTGTCGGTGAAGAAGGTGGAGGTGACGGATAATCGCACATCGAGCGTAAGAGGTCCTCCAGCTTGCAAATAATGACCTTGAGTGCAACAATATGCTCCTTCAACAAAATATTTTCTTGTGTGAGATACTTGTTTTGAACACGAGCTAACTCAATCATCTTGAAAGCTTCGATCTCAGTTGGGGTAAGAAGGTTATGATCAATTTGAAGGATGTCTTTTGCTGCTGGAGCTTGATCCTCCGTGGCCTTCTTGATCCTTTCATCCTTGTTGACCCTCGTGGGTTCTTCCCTCTTCAGATCTATCCTCATTAGCCAAGCATCGTTGTCACCATTGTTGGAGGAGGGAGACGACATGATGCCTAGCCTGGAAAACCCTGACAGAAAACAGCTCGAAACAAGAACAGAGGAGGTTTGTGTGATACGGGAGTCAAAACCTCCGGGAGAATATATAATGAATTTTTACCGACCAAAATACGTAACGTGCAAGAAAACGGAGTCCGGAAGGCACACGAGGTGCTCACGAGGTAGGGGGCGCGCCTAGGGGGGTAGGGCGCGCCCACCACTCTCGTGGGGCCCTCGTGTCCTTCCCGGACTGCCACTTATTTTTCTATTTTTCTAAATATTCCAAAATGGAGAAATATTGCCTTAAAAATTGTTTTGGAGTCAGTTTACTTACCGTACCACATACATATTCCTTTTCGGAGTCTGAAACGTTCCGCAAAGTGTCCCTTATGTATTCCTCCGGGGTTATGGTTTCAATAATATTGGTTTCAACATTTATGGGATTACCTGAGATCTAATGTTTAATTCTTTGACCGTTTACCACCTTCGGATTTGTGCCCTCGAAGTTGTTGATTTTTATGGCACCAGAACGATAGACCTCTTCGATAACGTAGGGGCCTTCCCATTTAGAGAGAAGTTTTCCTGCAAAAAATCTTAAACGAGAGTTGTATAGCAATACATAATCACCTACATTAAACTCACGCTTTTGTATCCTTTTGTCATGCCATCTTTTAACTTTTTCTTTAAACAACTTGGCATTTTCATAAGCTTGGGTTCTCCATTCATCAAGTGAGCTAATATCAAATAACCTCTTCTCACCGGCAAGTTTAAAATCATAGTTAAGCTCTTTAATAGCCCAATATGCCTTATGTTCTAGTTCGAGAGGTAAGTGACATGCTTTTCCATAAACCATTTTATATGGAGACATACCCATAGGATTTTTATATGCAGTTCTATAAGCCCATAATGCATCATCAAGTTTCTTGGACCAATTCTTTCTAGACCTATTAACAGTCTTTTGCAAAATTAATTTGAGCTCTCTATTGCTCAACTCTACTTGACCACTAGACTGAGGGTGATAAGGAGATGCAATTCTATGATTAACATCATATTTAGCAAGCATTTTACGGAAAGCACCATGAATAAAGTGTGAACCACCATCAGTCATTAAATATCTAGGGACTCCAAACCTCGGAAAAATAACTTCCTTAAGCATTTTAATAGAAGTGTTATGATCAGCACCACTAGTGGGAATAGCTTCTACCCACTTAGTAACGTAATCAATAGCAACTAAAATATGTGTGTATCCATTAGAGGCAGGAAAAGGTCCCATATAATCAAAGCCCCAAACATCAAACGGTTCAATAACAAGAGAATAATTCATAGGCATTTCTTGACGTCTACTAATATTACCAATTCTTTGACATTCATCATAAGACAAGACAAACTTACGGGCATCCTTGAAGAGATTAGGCCAATAAAAACCAGATTGCAATACCTTATGTGCAGTTCTATCTCCAGCGTGGTGTCCTCCATAAGCCTCGGAATGACGCTTGCGTAGGATCTGTTCCTGTTCATGCTCAGGTACACAACGTCTAATAACACCATCTACTCCTTTATAAAGATGTGGGTCATCCCAAAAGTAATGTCTTAAATCATAGAAAAACTTTTTCTTTTGCTGGTATGTGAAGCTAGGTGGTATAAACTTAGCAACAATATAATTAGCATAATCAGCATACCATGGAGTACTACGAGAAGTACTTATAACATTTAATTGTTCATCAGGAAAGCTATCATTAATAGGTAGTGGGTCATCAAGAATATTTTCTAACCTAGACAAGTTGTCTGCAATGGGGTTCTCACCTCCCTTTCTATCAACAATATGCAAATCAAATTCTTGTAGCAAGAGAACCCATCTAATAAGTCTAGGTTTAGCATCTTTCTTTTCCACAAGGTATTTAATAGCAGCATGATTAGTTTGAATAGTTACTTTAGAATCAACAATATAAGATCTGAACTTATCACAAGCAAATACAACTGCTAAAAGCTCTTTTTCAATAGTAGCGTAATTTCTTTGAGCATTGTCTAGGGTCTTACTAGCATAATGAATAACATTTAATTTCTTATCAACTCTTTGCCCTAGAACAGCACCTACAGCATAATCACTAGCATCACACATAATTTCAAAGGGTAAATTCCAATCAGGTGGCTGAACAACAGGTGCAGTGACTAATGCTTTCTTAAGTATTTCAAATGCTTCTACACAATCATCATCAAAGACAAATGGTATATCTTTTTGCAATAAATTAGTCAGAGGCTGAGAAATTTTTGAGAAGTCCTTGATGAACCTCCTGTAAAATCCGGCATGACCAAGGAAACTTCTTATACCTTTGATGTCCTTGGGACATGGCATCTTTTCAATAGCATCGACCTTGGCTTTATCAACTTCAATACCTCTTTCAGAAACTTTATGCCCCAAGACAATACCTTCATTAACCATAAAGTGGCACTTTTCCCAATTCAAGACAAGATTCTTCACATCTCTGCAAAACTCGATCAAGATTTCTCAAGCAATCGTCAAAAGAAGAACCATAGACGGAAAAGTCGTCCATGAAAACCTCACAAAACTTTTCACAAAAGTCAGAGAATATAGCCATCATGCATCTTTGAAAGGTATCAGGTGCATTACATAAACCAAAAGGCATAAATCTATAAGCAAAAGTACCAAAAGGGCATGTAAAAGTAGTCTTTGATTGATCTCTAGCCGACACAAGTATTTGAGAGAAACCAGAATAACCATCTAGAAAGCAATAGTGTGTATGTTTGCATAATCTTTCTAGCATTTTATCAATAAAAGGTAAGGGGTAATGATCTTTCTTAGTAGCTTTATTTAATTTGCGGAAATCAATTACCATCCTATAACCTGTGATAATTCTTTGTGGAATCAATTCATCTTTATCATTAGGAACAACAGTAATACCTCCCTTCTTAGGGACACAATGGACAGGACTTACCCACTCACTATCAGCAACGGGATAGATTATACCTGCCTCTAGAAGCTTTAGTATTTCTTTTCTTAGCACTTCTTTCATTTTAGGATTCAGACGTCGTTAAGGATCACGAACTGGTTTGGCATCTGCTTCCAAATTTATTTTATGTTGACACAAAGTGGGACTACTGCCCTTAAGATCATCAAGAGTATATCCAATAGCAGCACGACGCTTCTTCAGAGTTTTCAATAATCTTTTTTCTTCATGCTCTGAAAGGTTAGCATAAATAATAACAAGATATATCTTCTTTTCATCAAGATAAGCATATTTAAGATTATCAGGCAAGGGTTTAAGCTCAAACATGGGATCTCCCTTGGGTGGAGGAGGATCCCCTAAAATTTCAACAGGCAAATTATGTTGCAGAATAGGTTCCTGTTTAAAGAATACTTCATCTATTTCCCTTCTTTCATTCATGAACATATCATTTTCATGGTCTAGTAAATAATGTTCTAAAGGATCACTAGGAGGTACGGCAATAGAAGCAAGACCAATAATTCCATCCTTACTAGGTAATTATTCCTCACGATGTTGTTTACTAAATTTAGAGAAATTAAACTCATGAACCATATCATCCAAGCCAACAGTAACAACATTCTTTGTGTAGTCTATGGTAGCATTGACAGTATTTAAGAAGGGTCTACCAAATATAATGGGACAAAAGCTATCTTGTGGGGAACCAAGAACAAGAAAATCAGCAGGTTATTTAGTTTTCCCACACAAGACTTCAACATCTCTAATAATTCCCATTGGTGAAATAATATCTCTATTAGCAAGTTTAATAGTAACAACAATTTCTTCTAACTCAACAGGTGCAATGTCATGCATAATTTCTTTGTATAAGTCAATAGGTATTGCACTAGCAGTAGCACCCATATCACATAAGCCATGATAACAATGATCTCCTATTTTAACAGAAATAACGGGCACGCCTACCACAGGTCTATGTTTATCTTTAGCACAAGGTTTAGCAATTCTAGCAGTTTCACCTTCGAATTGAATAACATGCCCATCAATATTATCAGACAAGAGATCTTTAACAATAGCAATATTAGGTTCTACTTTAACTTGCTCAGGAGGTGTATAAGTTCTAATATTGCTTTTACGAACAATAGTTGAAGCTTTAGCATGATCCTTTATTCTAATAGGGAAAGGTGGTTTCTCAACATAAGAAGTAGGAACAATAGGATCATTATAAGTGACAGTCTTTTCTTCAACTTTAATAGGTGCAGCTACTTTTACTTCTATGGGAGGATGGTATTTAAACCACTTCTCCTTAGGGAGATCAACATAAGTAGCAAAAGATTCACAGAAAGAAGCTACTATCTCAGACTCAAGTCCATATTTAGTGCTAAACTTATGAAAAATATCGGTGTCCATAAAAGATTTAACACAATCAAACTTAGGTGTCATACGTGACTCCTTACCTTTGTTGAGGTCCCAATCTTCAGAGTTGCATTTAATTCTATCCAATAAATTTGTAACATCCCAAATTTTCAATTTGCAATGTTATACATTAGTTCATCATGCATATCATATTTTATTTTGCATTTTGGTTGATCCTAGAAATTCTACGCAACTCAATGACCCACGGAGAGAGTTGGGGATTTCGTTATTTTCATATTTGAGTTCTCTCAAATTTTGAGAATAGGATCATTTGATTTTATTTATTTTATCATCAATTATTTATATTACAAAAATATGAGAGAGGGAATAAAATGACTTTCCCAAAATAAAGAAATATTGAGGATTTAATAAAAAAATCAAATAAGATTTTATTTCGGAGTTTTTCGGTGTTTTATTTGAATTTAGGAAAAATGTGCGTTTTTCAAAATTGCATTTAGGGCCCAAATAAATGTTCACCTTGTGCGTCTTGATTTTAGAAGCCCGTGAAAATTTATTTCGGAATTTTTGGAGTCCGTTTAGAATTTCTTTTTATTTTTCTTCCGAGCAGAATAATTAAAAAAATTCAGCGTTCGTCATTTTTTTTCTCGGATTAAATCCGCGATTTTTCTGATTGCGATTCGTGATCTGATTTTCGTTTTAGTTTAACTTTTTGCTCGTTTATCGGAATCAGGCGATTCAAGCGCCCAGGGATTCGTCTCAAAACCCTCTATCCGTTTAACCAACTTAAACAAGTTTTTGTTACTGTAAAATTTGCCCTAGATCCAGATTAGTAGAACAAAGTTGTTTTCTTTCGCCGTTTGTCTTTCGTTGCTTCGTTCGATTTGATTCTTTTTGCCAACCGGAGGTCTTAAGTTAAACCTTCTGGTTAGATCTCTTATTTGAGTTTACCTGTGCATTATATGAGTACTTATTATATGCTTGTTTGTTTATCTGCGATAGAATACCCAGAGTGCGCCACCTGTTACTTCGAATCGTTAGGTTTCGCGGATCATCAGCAAGGCAAGTAACACTTTGATCATACCTTTTGTACTACCCAGTTTTATTGCATTAGATCAATCCTCACACATTGCATGATTAGGATCTAATTAAATTGTGGGATGAGAAGTAGATGAGGTAGTACCTATTACCTGTTATTATCAAACCTTTGGGAGTTACTTCTACATTTGCTTATTGTGCCATGCTATGCTAGTAGACGTGGATTGGGTGAGTGATATCCATGACAGATGTGAGATTGTTAATTAATGGTTTATCTAAGGTGGCAACTTAAACACACATCTGGGTGGATTGAGGCACCTGGGTATTCCAGGACTTGCCTGTTTTCTTTTGGACCGCCACCCAGGCTCAAAGGGATCATGAGACTATTCATACTAGAAACTTCCGTGTGCAGCCACAAGCTATTATGGGCTCTAGCATAGTTGACTAAGTCGTGCGAACTCTTACAGTGGTAGACTAGCATATGTAGGGGATGTAGGTGGTACGGTCTACCCGATCGTAAGGTGCTAGCGCTTCTGAAAGACTATGTCTCGGTCATCCGTCTTCTCAAACACCATGTAGTGCGAGAAACCAAACGGAGGCGATCGAGTCTTGTGGGGAAAAGTGCGCAAACCTCTGCAGAGTGTAATAAACTAATCATGGTTAGCCGTGTCCCCGGTTATGGACATCTTGAGTATCTAGTACTTGGATTTCATGTGAATCTCAACATGTTACTCTAAATTAATTTTGTTGGGTTATGTTTAATGATGATGCTTAATTGGGATTGAGAATGCTGTCAACCATTCTCAATGTTTAACAACCACCATGATAGTAATTAAATTTATTCCTTTGAAGTAGGGAAAAATTGGCTTTACGCAAAACTGTAACCATAGAGCTTTCCACCAGCCAAATATGCATATAGTATAGCTGTTTCATTCCATTACTCTCTATGTGTTACATTGCCAGCATATTCCATGTGCTGACCCGTTTCGGGCTGCAACGTTAATGTTGCAGACTTTTCAGACGACGATTAAGGAGTTTTTAGGTCGTGGTTCTATACTCAGTGATGCCGTTGGAGTTGATGGACTCACTTATCTTCCAAGCCTTCCGCTGTTATCGTTATTAGATGGCCTTAAGCCATATTTATTGTAATAAGTTCTCTTTGAGACACTCGATGTAATAAGTGTGTGATTGCTACTCTGTTATAAATCCTCCGAGTACTGTGTGGTGTCAGCATTACTGATCCAGGGATGACACCGGAGCACAGAGATCAGACTGTTTGAGGTCTGGTCGCTACAGAGATGGTATCAGAGCACACGCTGACTGTAGGACACGACCACTAAGCTAAAGACCTAGATCACTATTCACTCTCTTCTCTTCTGACCTCTCATCTTTTCTACTCTTTAGGATGGCGGATGCAAGGAACAAGTTCACACAACCGGATGAAGATACACCCTTTGGACGACACTTGAAGGAAGTCACTAGATACCTGAACATAGGAGTACCAAGCTTCACGGGAACCTACAACGCCACTTTACCTGAAGAAGAGCGCTGGATGATTCAAGTTCAAGTTCCAGGAAGGACGTTCATGCCAGTCACTGAGCCCATAGAGTTTTCTTTTGATGCACCAACTTGGAGTCTAGGAAAGAGCATGGCAGCTCACATCGCCATGGGACGCATTGGAGAAGTCTACCGCAAGGATCTCAAGGATACTATCTACCAGATTTGTGGGCGCCGAGATGAACACTGGGAGATGATCAGCACCAGGAAGGATAGATCAATCGCAGCTTTTATCCAGGAGTTAAACCAGCACATTCGACGACAGGAGAACCAGATGTGCGCCGACATGATAGATCTGAAGAAGGCTAAGACTAGAATCAAGGAACTGGAGGAAGAACTCAAGGCTACACGTGAAGATTATGAAGAGGAAATTGAAGTATTGGTGGAGAAGAATGACGACCTGATCAAGAAGATTGGAATATTTATGGGAGGCCCTACGCCAGTAGATGAAGACGAAGAACCCAAGGAGATTAGCCCGGAAGACTACATCATCATCGACGGCACCGACTCGGAAGCAGATAGTAGCGATGATGACTATGTTGATGAAGCTGGAGCAGATATCATGGAGTCTGCAACCGAAGAATATTTCTAGTAGACCACCTCATCAGTAGTAGTAGTCCACCATGTAAATATAGTAGTCCGAGCACTTTTGCGATAGTTAGATCGATTGTATGCCTTGTTTGATTGATTGAAGTGAATTGTTTGCTTTTGCCTCATGTGCATATGGGTAGTGTTTTCTCTTTAGACCCCCTCTATTCTTATATCTCATCTTTTCTAAACCCTCAGATGCCTCCGAGACGTGACCCCGGATTTGCCTTTCCACCGGAGCTCACCCAGTTGATCCAGCAGCAGAACACATTGATGCAGTTGCTAGTCCAGAATCAGAATCAGGGGAACAACAACAACAACCCACCACCACCACCACCACCTGTTGACCACTTAGCCCGTTTTCTTAGGCTGAATCCGCCGGTGTTTTCCAGTAGCACCGAGCCGATAGTAGCAGATGATTGGCTCCGCAAGACAGCTAGGGAGTTGACCACAGCAGGATGCACAGATGCGGAGAAGGTGAAGTTTGCCGCACATCAGTTAGAAGGACCCGCAGCATCATGGTGGGAGAATTTCACAGCCACTTTCCCTGTCGACACTGTCACATGGGACCAGTTTCAGCAGGCTTTTCGTACTGCACATGTTTCAGCAGGAGCTATGGCCATGAAGAAGCGTGAGTTTCGCAACTTGCGCCAAGGAGGACGGACAGTTGGCCAGTATGTGGAGGAATTTAGTAAGTTAGCACGTTATGCCCCAGATGACGTCGCTACGGATGCAGCTAAGCAGGAGAAGTTTCTGGAAGGACTGAATGATGAGTTGAGCATGCAGTTGATGGTAGCAACCTTCAACAACTACCAGGAGTTGGTAGATCGTGCTCTTATGATTGAAGGGAAGCAGCAGCAAATTGAGAATCGCAAGAGGAAGTATGGACAAGGAAAGTACAATTCAGGAGCTCAGCAGAAGCCACGTTTTACCCCTAGACCGGGAGGACATTTTCAGCATACCCATGGAGGAGGTAGCTCGCACAATCACAATGGCACCAAGAATGGTAATGGCAATGGAGGAAGCAACGGCCAGAACCGCACCAACCCATCAACCCCAGCCAAGAAGGACCTGAGCCAAGTCACTTGCTTTAAGTGTTCGAAGACCGGACATTATGCCAATGAATGTCCTGAAGGCCAAAATGGCAATGGAAGTTCTGGGAAGAAGCCGAACCCTTTCAACAGGGGACAGGTGAACCACGTTAGCGTGGAGGAGGTTGAAGCTCAGCCCGATGCAGTAATAGGTAAGTTTTTGGTTAAGTCATTTACTGCACTCGTTCTTTTTGATACTGGTGCATCGCATTCATACATCTCAAGGGGATTTGTGGATAAGTATAACCTACCAACCCAAGCCCTTAGGTCACCCATGTTAGTAACCTCGCCCGGAGCAGAGTATGTGGCTAGTCTATGGTGTGATCGGTTACCATTAAGGATTGGTAACTATGTTTTTCCCTCAGACCTAATAGTATTGGAATCTCAAGGATTGGATGTGATATTAGGCATGGATTGGTTATCAAAGTATGAAGGGAATATTGAATGTGCTAGTAAGTCAATTTTGCTTACCACCCCAGAAGGGAGAAGGATCAAGTATGTATCCCGGCATGTGCCAAAGAGGACTCAAGTAAATTGCCTAACAGGAGTTGTGCAGGAGGAAGTACCAGTGGTAAGGGATTTCCCTGATGTATTTCCAGAGGAGTTGCCAGGCATGCCACCGGATAGAGATATTGAGTTTTTGATTGAGCTATTGCCAGGCACAGGGCCAATATCAAAGAGACCATATAGGATGCCAGCAAAGGATTTGGTGGAAATTAAGAAGCAGATTAAGGAGTTACTGGATAAGGGATATATTCGCCCAAGTTCTTCACCTTGGGGATCGCCAGTACTTCTAGTGGAGAAGAAGGATGGATCGTTAAGGATGGTTGTTGATTATCGAGGATTGAATGAAGTAACGATCAAGAACAAGTACCCACTACCAATGATCAACGATCTGTTTGATCGATTGCAAGGAGCTAAGGTATTTTCCAAGATCGATCTGCGATCAGGATACCACCAGTTGAAGATTCGAGAATAGGATATTCCTAAGACAGCTTTTACCACCAGGTATGGGTTGTACGAGTATACCGTTATGTCATTTGGTCTGACTAACGCACCTGCCTATTTTATGAACATGATGAACAAAGTGTTTATGGAGTTTTTGGATAAGTTCGTCGTAGTGTTCATTGATGATATCCTGGTTTATTCGAAGAATGAAGAGGAGCATAAGGAGCATTTGCGTTTGGTACTTGGAAAGCTCAGAGAACATCAATTATATGCCAAGTTCAGCAAATGTGAGTTTTGGTTGAAGGAAGTAGGATTCCTCGGACATGTTATATCTGGAGAAGGTATAGCAGTAGATCCCTCTAAAGTTGAAACCGTGACCAAGTGGGAAGCCCAAACAACAGTTGGAGAGATCCGGAGTTTTCTTGGACTCGCAGGATACTACCGGAGATTTATTGAGAATTTCTCAAAGATTGCGAAGCCTATGACTGAGTTGTTGAAGAAGGATACCAAGTTCATATGGACAGAGGAATGTGAGGCTAGTTTCCAGGAGTTGAAGAAACGTTTGGTTACCTCACCAGTGTTGATTTTGCCAGACCAGACCAAGGATTATGAGGTGTATTGCGACGCTTCACGTCGAGGACTTGGAGCAGTGCTTATGTAGGAAGGGAGAGTTGTTTCATATGCCTCTAGACAACTGAAGCCTCATGAGTTGAATTATGCTACGCATGATTTGGAGTTAGCAGCCGTAGTGCATGCTTTGAAAACATGGAGACATTTCTCATTGGAAATCATTGTGAGGTGTACACGGATCATAAGAGTTTGAAGTACATTTTCACCCAGAAGGAGTTGAATCTCAGACAAAGGAGATGGTTGGAGCTTATCAAGGATTATGATATGAAATTGCATTATCACCCCGGAAAGGCTAATGTAGTAGCTGACGCATTAAGCCGTAAGAGCCATGTCAATACGTTAATGACGGGAGAAATACCAAGGAGTTAGCAGAAAATCTTCGTGAACTATGTTTGGAAATAGTTCCGAGAGGCTATGTAGCAGCATTGGAGATTCAGTCAACCTTGATGGATAGAATCAGGGAAGCTCAGAAAGCTGACAAAGAGATTGCCGCTATAAAGGAGAAACTGAGCAAAGGAAAAGCTAAAGGATTTCGTGAGGATGAGCACGACACCCTATGGTTTGAAGACCGCATTTACGTGCCCAATGACCCGGAGATCAGGAAGTTGATTTTGCAAGAGGCACACGACTCACCGTATTCAATTCACCCAGGAAATACCAAGATGTATTTGGATTTGAAGGATATTTTCTGGTGGACCGGAATGAAGAAGGATATTGCGGAGTATGTAGCAGTTTGTGATGTATGTCAGAGAGTAAAGGCAGAGCATCAGAAGCCAGCAGGATTGTTACAACCATTGCCGATACCCGAATGGAAGTGGGATAAGCTAGGCATGGATTTTATCACGGGATTGCCCAGGACTCGTTCAGGCTATGACTCGATTTGGGTTGTAGTTGATCGATTGACGAAAGTAGCTCATTTCATCCCAGTAAAGACCACTTACACCAGTGCTAAGTTGGCAAAGATATACATGACCAGGATCGTATGTCTGCATGGAGTTCCAAGGAGTATCGTATCAGATAGAGGAACCCAGTTTACCTCAAAGTTCTGGAAGCAGTTGCATGAAACTTTGGGAACCAGGCTAGAATTCAGTACAGCTTTTCATCCACAGACAGATGGACAGACCGAGAGAGTCAATCAGATTTTGGAGGATATGCTAAGAGCTTGTGCGCTAGATTATGGATCTAGTTGGGACGATAATTTGCCATATGCAGAGTTCTCTTACAACAACAGTTACCAAACCAGTTTAAAGATGGCCCCTTTCGAAGCCTTGTACGGAAGGAGGTGCAGGACACCGTTGTCATGGGACGAAGTTGGAGACCGCCAGTTGTTTGGTCCTGACTTGATTAAAGAGTCTGAACAGAAGGTGAAGTTGATTCGCGATAGGCTCAAGGTAGCCCAGTCCAGACAGAAAAGTTATGCAGATTCTAAACGCAAGGAGACAGTTTACGAAGTCGGAGATAGAGCTTATCTTCGAGTATCTCCACTTCGAGGAACAAAGCGTTTTGGAGTTAAAGGGAAGTTAGCGCCATGATTTGTAGGACCATATCGAGTTTTGGAGCGTATGGGAGAAGTGGCCTACAAGTTGGAATTGCCCGAAGGATTGTCAGGAGTTCATGATGTGTTCCACGTTTCTCAGTTAAAGAAGTGTCACGCGGAGATGGCTGACATACCGTTGAGAGATACAGTGCCTTTGGAAACTATTCAGTTGGATAACGATTTGACCTACGAGGAGAAACCAATTAAGATCCTCGAGTTTGCCGGCCGAGTTACTCGCAGCAAGGTTATCAAGTTTTGCAAAGTTCAGTGGAGCCACCACACAGAGGATGAAGCCACCTGGGAGCGAGAGGAAGATTTGCTCAAAGACCACCCTCACCTATTTTCTAGCCAACCCGAATCTCGAGGGCGAGATTCATCTTAAGGGGGGGGGGGTAGGTTTGTAACATCCCAAATTTTCAATTTCGAATGTTATACATTAGATCATCATGCATATCATATTTTATTTTGCATTTTGGTTAATCCTAGAAATTCTACGCAACTCAATGACCCACGGAGAGAGTTGGGGATTTCGTTATTTTCATATTTGAGTTCTCTCAAATTTTGAGAATATGATCATTTGATTTTATTTATTTTATCATCAATTATTTCTATCACAAAAATATGAGAGAGGGAAAAAATGACTTTCCCAAAATAAAGAAATATTCAGGATTTAATAAAAAAATAAAATAAGATTTTATTTCAGAGTTTTTCGGTGTTTTATTTGAATTTAGGAAAAATGTGCGTTTTTCAAAATTGCATTGAGGGCCCAAATAAATGTTCACCTTGTGCGGCTTGATTTTAGAAGCCCGTGAAAATTTATTTCGGAATTTTTGGAGTCGGTTTAGTATTTCTTTTTATTTTTCTTCCAAGCAAAATAATTAAAAAAAATCAGCGTTCGTCGTTTTTCTTTTTCTCGGATTAAATCCGCGATTTTTCTGATCGCGATTCCTGATCCGATTTTCGTTTTAGTTTAACTTTTCGCTCGTTTATCGGAATCAGGCGATTCAAGCGCCTAGGAGTTTCGTCTCGAAACCCTCTATCCGTTTAACCAACTTAAACAAGTTTTTGCTACTGTAAAATTTGCCCTAGATCCAGATTAGTAGAACGAAGTTGTTTTCTTTCGCCGTTTGACTTTCGTTGCTTCGTTCGATTTGATTCTTTTTGCCAACCGGAGTTCTTAATATGAACCTTCTGGTTAGATGTCTTATTTGAGTTTTACCTGTGCATTAGATGAGTACTTATTGTATGCTTGTTTGTTTGTCTGCGATAGAATACCCGGAGTGCGCCGCCTGTTACTTCGAATCGTTAGGTTTCGCGGATCATCAGCAAGGCAAGTAACACTTTGATCATACCTTTTCTACTACCCAGTTTTATTGCATTAGATCAATCCTCACACATTGCATGATTAGGATCTAATTAAATTGTGGGATGGGAAGTAGATGAGGTAGTACCTATTACCTGTTATTATCAAACCTTTGGGAGTTACTTCTACGTTTGCTTATTATGCCATGCTATGCTAGTAGACGTGGATTGGGTGAGTGAAATCCATGACAGATGTGAGATTGTTAATTAATGGTTTATCTAAGGTGGCAACTTAAACACACATCTGGGTGGATTGAGGCACCTGGGTATTCCAGGA
Source organism: Triticum aestivum (assembly GCF_018294505.1). Lineage (NCBI taxonomy): Eukaryota > Viridiplantae > Streptophyta > Magnoliopsida > Poales > Poaceae > Triticum > Triticum aestivum. Next base: position 565,586,567 of record NC_057797.1, on the reverse strand, counting down.
CTTGCCTGTTTTCTTTTGGACCGCCACCCAGGCTCAAAGGGATCATGAGACTATTCATACTAGAAACTTCCGTGTGCAGCCACAAGCTATTATGGGCTCTAGCATAGTTGACTAAGTCGTGCGAACTCTTACAGTGGTAGACTAGCAGATGTAGGGGATGTAGGTGGTACGGTCTACCCATCGTAAGGTGCTAGCGCTTCTGAAAGACTATGTCTCGGTCATCCGTCTTCTCAAACACCATGTAGTGCGAGAAACCAAACGGAGGCGATCGAGTCTTGTGGGGAAAAGTGCGCAAACCTCTGCAGAGTGTAATAAACTAATCATGGTTAGCCGTGTCCCCGGTTATGGACATCTTGAGTATCTAGTACTTGGATTTTCATGTGAATCTCAACATGTTACTCTAAATTAATTTTGTTGGGTTATGTTAATGATGATGCTTAATTGGGATTGAGAATGCTGTCAACCATTCTCAATGTTTAACCACTACCATGATAGTAATTAAATTGTATTCCTTTGAAGTAGGGAAAAAATGGCTTTACGCAAAACTGTAACCATAGAGCTTTCCACCAGCCAAATATGCATATAGTATAGCCGTTTCATTCCATTACTCTCTATGTGTTACATTGCCAGCATATTCCATGTGCTGACCCGTTTCAGGCTGCAACGTTAATGTTACAGACTTTTCAGACGATGATTAAGGAGTTTTTAGGTCGTGGTCCTATACTCAGTGATGCCGTTGGAGTTGATGGACTCACTTATCTTCCAAGCCTTCCGCTGTTATCGTTATTAGATGGCCTTAAGACATACTTATTGTAATAAGCTCTCTTTTGAGACACTCGATGTAATAAGTGTGTGATTGCTACTCTGTTATAAATCCTCTGAGTACTGTGTGGTGTCAGCATTACTGATCCAGGGATGACACTGGAGCACAGAGATCAGACTGTTTGGGGTCTGGTCGCTACAGAGATGGTATCAGAGCACACGCTGACTGTAGGACACGACCACTAAGTTAGAGACCTAGAACACTTTTCACTCTCTTCTCTTCTGACCTCTCATCTTTTCTACTCTTTAGGATGGCGGATGCAAGGAACAAGTTCACGCAATCGGATGAAGATACACCCTTTGGACGACACTTGAAGGAAGTCACTAGATACCTGAGTATAGGAGTACCAAGCTTCACGGGAACCTACAACGCCACTTTACCTGAAGAAGAGCGCTGGATGATTCAAGTTCAAGTTCCAGGAAGGACGTTCATACCAGTCACTAAGCCCATAGAATTTTCTTTTGGTGCACCAACTTGGAATCTAGGAACGAGCATGGCAGCTCACATCGCCATGTGATGCATTGGAGAAGTCTACCGCAAGGATCTCAAGGATACTATCTACCAGATTTGTGGGCGCCGAGATGAACACTGGGAGATGAACAGCACCAGGAAGGATAGATCAATCGCAGCTTTTATCCAGGAGCTAAATCAGCACATTCGACGACAGGAGAACCAGATGTGCGCCGACATGATAAATCTGAAGAAGGCTAAGACTAGAAACAAGGAACTGGAGGAAGAACTCAAGGCTACACGTGAAGATTATGAAGAGGAAATTGAAGTATTGGTGGAGAAGAATGACGACCTGATCAAGAAGATTGGAATATTTATGGGAGACCCTACGCCAGTAGATGAAGACGAAGAACCCCAGGAAATTAGCCCGGAAGACTACATCATCATCGACGGCACCGACTCGGAAGCAGATAGTAGCGATGATGACTATGTTGATTAAGCTGGAGCTGATATCATGGAGTCTTCAACCGAAGAATATTTCTAGTAGACCACCTCATCAGTAGTAGTAGTCCACCATGTAAATATAGTAGTCCGAGCACTTTTGCGATAGTTAGATCGATTATATGCCTTTGTTTGATTGATTGAAGTGAATTGTTTGTTTTGCCTCATGTGCATATGGGTAGTGTTTTCTCTTTAGACCCCCTCTATTTTTATATCTCATCTTTTCTAAACCCTTAGATGCCTTCGAGACGTGACCCCGGATTTGCCTTTCCATCGGAGCTCACCCAGTTGATCCAGCAGCAGAACACGTTGATGCAGTTGCTAGTCCAGAATCAGAATCAGGGGAACAACAACAACAACCCACTACCACCACCACCACCTGTTGACCACTTAGCCCGTTTTCTTAGGCTGAATCCGCCGGTGTTCTCCAATAGCACCGAGCCGATAGTAGCAGATGATTGGCTCCACAAGACAGCTAGGGAGTTGACCACAGTAGGATGCACAGATGCGGAGAAGGTGAAGTTTGCCGCACATCAGTTAGAAGGACCCGCAGCATCATGGTGGGAGAATTTCATAGCCACTTTCCCTGTCGACACTGTCACATGGGACCAGTTTCAGCAGGCTTTTCGTACTGCACACGTTTCAGCAGGAGCTATGGCCATGAAGAAGCGTGAGTTTTGCAACTTGCGCCAAGGAGGAAGGATAGTTGGCCAGTATGTGGAGGAATTTAGTAAGCTAGCACGTTATGCCCCAGATGACGTCGCTACGGATGCAGCTAAGCAGGAGAAATTTCTGGAAGGACTGAATGATGAGTTGAGCATGCAGTTGATGGTAGCAACCTTCAACAACTACCAGGAGTTGGTAGATTGTGCTCTTATGATTGAAGGGAAGCAACAGCAGATTGAGAATCGCAAGAGGAAGTATGGACAAGGAAAGTATAACTGAGGAGCTCAGCAGAAGCCACGTTTTACCCCTAGACCGGGAGGACATTTTCAGCATACCCATGGAGGAGGTAGCTCACACAATCACAATGGCACCAAGAATGGTAATGGCAATGGAGGAAGCAACGGCCAGAACCGTACCAACCCATCAACCCCAGCCAAGAAGGACTTAAGCCAAGTCACTTGCTTTAAGTGTTCGATGACCGGACATTATGCCAATGAATGTCCTGAAGGCCAAAATGGCAATGGAAGTTCAGGGAAGAAGCCGAACCCTTTTAACAGGGGACAGGTGAACCACGTTAGCATGGAGGAGGTTGAAGCTCAGCCGATGTAGTAATAGGTAAGTTTTTGGTTAAGTCATTTACTGCACTCGTTCTTTTTGATACTGGCGCATCGCATTCATACATCTCAAGGGGATTTGTGGATAAGTATAACCTACCAACCCAAGCCCTTAGGTCACCCATGTTAGTAACCTCGCCCGGAGCAGAATATGTGGCTAGTCTATGGTGTGATCGGTTACCATTAAGGATTGGTAACTATGTTTTTCCCTTAGACCTAATAGTATTGGAATCTCAAGGATTGGATGTGATATTAGGCATGGATTGGTTATCAAAGTATGAAGGGAATATTGAGTGTGCTAGTAAGTCAATTTTGCTTACCACCCCAGAAGGGAGAAGGATCAAGTATGTATCCCGGCATGTGCCAAAGAGGACTCAAGTAAATTGCCTAACATGAGTTGTGCAGGAGGAAGTACCAGTGGTAAGGGATTTCCCTGATGTATTTCCAGAGGAGTTGCCAGGCATGCCACCGGATAGAGATATTGAGTTTTTGATTGAGCTATTGCCAGGCACATGTCCAATATCAAAGAGACCATATAGGATGCCAGCAAAGGATTTGGTGGAAATTAAGAAGCAGATTAAAGAGTTACTGGATAAGGGATATATTCGCCCAAGTTCTTCACCTTGGGGATCGCCAGTACTTTTAGTGGAGAAGAAGGATGGATCGTTAAGGATGGTTGTTGATTATCGAGGATTGAATGAAGTAACAATCAAGAACAAGTACCCACTACCAATGATCAACGATCTATTTGATTGATTGCAAGGAGCTAAGGTATTTTCCAAGATCGATCTACGATCAGGATACCACCAGTTGAAGATTTGAGAACAGGATATTCCTAAGACAGCTTTTACTACCAGGTATGGGTTGTACGAGTATACCGTTATGTCATTTGGTCTGACTAACGCACCTGCCTATTTTATGAACATGATGAACAAAGTGTTTTTGGAGTTTTTGGATAAGTTCATCATAGTGTTCATTGATGATATCCTGGTTTATTCGAAGAATGAAGAGGAGCATAAGGAGCATTTGCGTTTGGTACTTGGAAAGCTCAGAGAACATCAATTATATGCCAAGTTCAGCAAATGTGAGTTTTGGTTGAAGGAAGTAGGATTCCTCGGACATGTTATATCCGGAGAAGGTATAGCAGTAGATCCTGCTAAAGTTGAAACCGTGACCAAGTGGGAAGCCCCAACAATAGTTGGAGAGATCCGGAGTTTTCTTGGACTCGCAGGATACTACCGTAGATTTATTGAGAATTTCTCAAAGATTGCGAAGCCTATGACTGAGTTGTTGAAGAAGGATACCAAGTTCATATGGACAGAGGAATGTGAGGCTAGTTTCCAGGAGTTGAAGAAACGTTTGGTTACCTCACCAGTGTTGATTTTGCCAGACCAGACCAAGGATTATGAGGTGTATTGCGACGCTTCACGTCGAGGACTTGGAGCAGTGCTTATGCAGGAAGGGAGAGTTGTTTCATATGCCTCAAGACAACTGAAGCCTCATGAGTTGAATTATGCTATGCATGATTTGGAGTTAGCAGCCGCAGTGCATGCTTTGGAAACATGGAGACATTTTCTCATTGGAAACCATTGTGAGGTGTACACGGATCATAAGAGTTTGAAGTACATTTTCACCCAGAAGGAGTTGAATCTCAGACAAAGGAGATGGTTGGAGCTTATCAAGGATTATGATATGAAATTGCATTATCACCCCGGAAAGGCTAATGTAGTAGCTGACGCATTAAGCCGCAAGAGCCATGTCAATACATTAATGATGGGAGGAATACCAAGGGAGTTAGCCGAAAATCTTCGTGAACTATGTTTGGAAATAGTTCTGAGAGGTTATGTAGCAGAAATGGAGATTTAGTCAACCTTGATGGATAAAATCAGGGAAGCTCAGAAAGCTGACAAAGAGATTGCCGCTATAAAGGAGAAACTGAGCAAAGGAAAAGCTAAAGGATTTCGTGAGGATGAGCACGACACCTTATGGTTTGAAGACCGCGTTTACGTGCCCAATGACCCGGAGATCAGGAAGTTGATTTTGCAAGAGGCACACAACTCACCGTATTCAATTCACCCAAGAAATACCAAGATGTATCTGGATTTGAAGGGTATTTTCTGGTGGACCAGAATGAAGAAGGATATAGCGGAGTATGTGGCAGTTTGTGATGTATGTCAGAGAGTAAAGGCAGAGCATCAGAAGCCAGCAGGATTGTTACAACCATTGTCAATACCCGAATGGAAGTGGGATAATCTAGGCATGGATTTTATCACAGGATTACCCAGGACTCGTTCAGGCTATGACTCGATTTGGGTTGTAGTTGATCGATTGACGAAAGTAGCTCATTTCATCCCAGTAAAGACCACTTACACCAGTGCTAAGTTGGCAAAGATATACATGACCAGGATCGTATGTTTGCATGGAGTTCCAAGGAGTATCGTATCAGATAGAGGAACCCAGTTTACCTCAAAGTTCTGGAAGCAGTTGCATGAAACTTTGGGAACCAGGCTAGAATTCAGTACAGCTTTTCATCCACAGACAGATGGACAGACCAAGAGAGTCAATCAGATTTTGGAGGATATGCTGAGAGCTTGTGCGCTAGATTATGGATCTAGTTGGGACGATAATTTGCCATATGCAGAGTTCTCTTACAACAACAGTTACCAAACCAGTTTAAAGATGGCCCCTTTTGAAGCCTTGTACGGAAGGAGGTGTAGGACACCGTTGTCATGGGACGAAGTTGGAGACCGCCAGTTGTTTGGTCCTGACTTGATTAAAGAGTCTGAATAGAAGGTGAAGTTGATTTGCGATAGGCTCAAGGTAGCCCAGTCCAGATAGAAAAGTTATGCAGATTCTAAACGCAAGGAGACGGTTTACGAAGTCGGAGACAGAGCTTATCTTCGAGTATCTCCACTTCAAGGAACAAAGCATTTTGGAGTTAAAGGGAAGTTAGCACCATGATTTGTAGGACCATATCGAGTTTTGGAGCGTATGGGAGAAGTGGCCTACAAGTTGGAATTGCCCGAAGGATTGTCAGGAGTTCATGATGTGTTCCATGTTTCTCAGTTAAAGAAGTGTCACGCGGAGATGGCTTTCATACCGTTGAGAGATACAGTGCCTTTGGAAACTATTCAGTTGGATAACGATTTGACCTACGAGGAGAAACCAATTAAGATCCTCGAGTTTGCCGGCCGAGTTACTCGCAGCAAGGTTATCAAGTTTTGCAAAGTTTAGTGGAGCCACCACTCAGAGGATGAAGCCACCTGGGAGCGAGAGGAAGATTTGCTCAAAGACCACCCTCACCTATTTTCTAGCCAACCCGAATCTCGAGGGCGAGATTCATCTTAAGGGGGGGGGGTAGGTTTGTAACATCCCAAATTTTCAATTTGGAATGTTATACATTAGATCATCATGCATATCATATTTTATTTTGCATTTTGGTTGATCCTAGAAATTCTACGCAACTCAATGACCCACGGAGAGAGTTGGGGATTTCGTTATTTTCATATTTGAGTTCTCTCAAATTTTGAGAATATGATCATTTGATTTTATTTATTTTATCATCAATTATTTCTATCACAAAAATATGAGAGAGGGAAAAAAATGACTTTCCCAAAATAAATAAATATTGAGGATTTAATAAAAAAAATAAAATAAGATTTTATTTCAGAGTTTTCCGGTGTTTTATTTGAATTTAGGAAAAATGTGCGTTTTTCAAAATTGCATTTAGGGCCCAAATAAATGTTCACCTTGTGCGGCTTGATTTTAGAAGCCCGTGAAAATTTATTTCGGAATTTTTGGAGTCGGTTTAGTATTTCTTTTTATTTTTCTTCCAAGAAAAATAATTAAAAAAATCAGCGTTCGTCGTTTTTCTTTTTCTCGGATTAAATCGTCGATTTTTCTGATCGCGATTCCTGATCCGATTTTCGTTCTAGTTTAACTTTTCGCTCGTTTATCGGAATCAGGCGATTCAAGTGCCTAGGGATTCGTCTCGAAACCCTCTATCCGTTTAACCAACTTAAACAAGTTTTTGTTACCGTAAAATTTGCCCTAGATCCAGATTAGTAGAACGAAGTTGTTTTCTTTCGCCGTTTGTCTTTCGTTGCTTCGTTCGGTTTGATTCTTTTTGCCAACCGGAGTTCTTAAGTTGAACCTTCTGGTTAGATCTCTTATTTGAGTTTTACCTGTGCATTATATGAGTACTTATGGTATGCTTGTTTGTTTGTCTGCGATAGAATACCCGGAGTGCGCCGCCTGTTACTTCGAATCGTTAGGTTTCGCGGATCATCAGCAAGGCAAGTAACACTTTGATCATACCTTTTCTACTACCCAGTTTTATTGGATTAGATCAATCCTCACACATTGCATGATTAGGATCTAATTAAATTGTGGGATGAGAAGTAGATGAGGTAGTACCTATTACCCGTTATTATCAAACCTTTGGGAGTTACTTCTACGTTTGCTTACTGTGCCATGCTATGCTAGTAGACGTGGATTGGGTGAGTGAAATCCATGACAGATGTGAGATTGTTAATTAATGGTTTATCTAAGGTGGCAACTTAAACACACATCTTGGTGGATTGAGGCACCTGGGTATTCCAGGACTTGCCTGTTTTCTTTTGGACCGCCACCCAGGCTCAAAGGGATCATGAGACTATTCATACTAGAAACTTCCGTGTGCAGCCACAAGCTATTATGGGCTCTAGCATAGTTGACTAAGTCGTGCGAACTCTTACAGTGGTAGACTAGCAGATGTAGGGGATGTAGGTGGTACGGTCTACCCATCGTAAGGTGCTAGCACTTCTGAAAGACTATGTCTCGGTCATCCGTCTTCTCAAACACCATGTAGTGCGAGAAGCCAAACGGAGGCGATCGAGTCTTGTGGGGAAAAGTGCGCAAACCTCTGTAGAGTGTAATAAACTAATCATGGTTAGCCGTGTCCCCGGTTATGGACATCTTGAGTATCTAGTACTTGGATTTTCATGTGAATCTCAACATGTTACTCTAAATTAATATTGTTGGGTTTTAATGTTGATGCTTAATTGGGATTGAGAATGCTGTCAACCATTCTCAATGTTTAACCACTACCATGATAGTAATTAAATTTTATTCCTTTGAAGTAGGGAAAAATGGCTTTACGCAAAACTGTAACCATAGAGCTTTCCACCAGCCAAATATGCATATAGTATAGCCGTTTCATTCCATTACTCTTTATGTGTTACATTGCCAGCATATTCCATGTGCTGACCCGTTTCGGGCTGCAACGTTAATGTTGCAGACTTTTCAGACGATGATTAAGGAGTTTTTAGGTCGTGGTCCTATACTCAGTGATGCCGTTGGAGTTGATGGACTCACTTATCTTCCAAGCCTTTCGCTGTTATCGTTATTAGATGGCCTTAAGCCATACTTATTGTAATAAGCTCTCTTTTGAGACACTCGATGTAATAAGTGTGTGATTGCTACTCTGTTATAAATCCTCCGAGTACTGTGTGGTGTCAGCATTACTGATCTAGGGATGACACCGGAGCACAGAGATCAGACTGTTTGAGGTCTGGTCGCTACAAAATTCCATCTGAATTCAATAGTCTTCATCATAAAAGAGCTAGCACAAGAAGTATCGAGCATGGTTTGATTATTATGAGAAAGCCGAGCATAAAAATTTTGAATGATCATTTCTCTTGAGAGCTCATGATTGGGGCATGAATATAACATTGATTTAAGCCTCCCCCAAGCTTGAGCAATGCTTTCTCCTTCGCGAGGCCAGAAATTATATATATAATTCCGATCACGATGAACAAGATGCATAGGGTAATACTTTCGATGAAATTCTAGCTTCAATCTTTCATAGTCCCATGATCTCTTATCATCACATAGCCTATACCATATCAATGCGTCTCCCTTCAAAGATAAAGGGAAGACCTTCTTCTTTGAAACATCATCGGGTATACCTGCAAGCTTAAATAATCCACAAACTTCATCCACATATATTAAGTGCTCATCAGGATGCTTTATTCCATCTCCTGTAAAAGGGTTAGCTAGCAGTTTTTCCATCATACCCGAAGGAAATTCAAAAGGAGTTTCATTTTCAATAGGTTCAGTAGGTTGAGGAGAAACTCTTTGCTCTACTGGACGGGGTGAAGATACCCTGAACAAGCCCCTCAGAGAATTACTTTCCATAGTAACAAGTGACAGTAAATTTCAGCACACTATATAAATTTTTCCTTACCAATTCACCCTACCAAAGGCGCTACACTCCCCGACAACGGCGCCAGAAAAGAGTCTTGATGACCCACAAGTATAGGGGACCTATCGTAGTCCTTTTGATAAGTAAGAGTGTCGAACCCAAAGAGGAGCAGAAGGAAATGATAAGCGGTTTTCAGCAAGGTATTCTCTGCAAGTACTGAAATAAGTGGTAACAGATAGTTTTGCGATAGGATAAATTGTAACGAGCAACAAGTAACAAAAGTAAATAAAGTGCAGGAAGGTGGCCCAATCCTTTTGTAGCAAAGGACAAATCGGAACAAACTCTTATAATAGAAAAAGCGCTCCCGAGGACACATGGGAATATCGTCAAGCTAGTTTGCATCACGTTCATATGATTCGCGTTCGATACTTTGATAATTTGATATGTGGGTGGACCGGTGCTTGGGTGCTGTTCTTACTTGAACAAGCATCCCACTTATGATTAACTATTGCAAGCATCTGCAACTACAACAAAAGTATTAAGGTAAACCTAACCATAGCATGAAACATATGGATCCAAATCGGCCCCTTACGAAGCAACGCATAAACTAGGGTTTAAGCTTCTGTCACTCTAGCAACCCATCATCTACTTATTACATCCCAATGCCTTCCTCTAGGACCAAATAATGGTGAAGTGTTATGTAGTCGACGTTCACATAACACCACTAGAGGCTAGACAACATACATCTTATCAAAATATCAAACGCATACCAAATTCACATGACTACTAATAGCAAGACTTCTCCCTTGTCCTCAGGAACAAACGTAACTACTCACAAAGCATATTCATGTTCATAATCAGAGGGGTAATAATATGCATATAGGATCTGAACATATGATCTTCCACCAAGTAAACCAATTAGCATCAACTACAAGGAGTAATCAACACTACTAGCAACCTACTAGCACCAACTTTGAGACAAGAATTGGATATAAGAGATGAACTAGGGTTTGGAGATGAGATGGTGCTGGTGAAGATGTTGATGGAGATTGCCCTCTCCCGATGAGAGGAGCGTTGGTGATGACGATGATGATGATTTCCCCCTCCCGGAGGGAAGTATCCCCGGCAGAACAGCTCTGCCGGAGCTCTAGATTGGTTCCGCCAAGGTTACGCCTCCTGGCGGCGGAGTCTCGTCCCGAAAAGTTCCTTCTTATTTTTTTCTCTTCGAAAGACTTCATATAGGAGAAGATGGACGTCGGAGAGCCACCAGGGGGCCCATGAGGTAAGGGGGTGCGCCCTAGGGGGGGGGCGCCCCCCACCCTCGTGAGCAGGGTGTGGGCCCCCTGGCCTTCATCTTTGGTGAGGATTTTTCTTTATTTGTTTTAAGATGTTCCGTGGAGTTTCAGGACTTTTGGAGTTGCGCAGAATAGGTCTCTAATATTTGCTCCTTTTCCAGCCCAGAATTCCAACTGCCGACATTCTCCTTCCTTATGTAAACCTTGTAAAATAAGAGAGAATAGCCATAAGTATTGTGACATAAAGTGAAATAACAGTCCACAATGCAATAAATATCGATATAAAAGCATGATGCAAAATGGACGTATCACTACCCATCATATTTATCAAATATTCTTCTCTTTTGTAGTATGGACATTTGAACTTTAGATGATTCAAAGCAATAGTCTATAATTTGACATGAAGACCTCAATACTCAAGAATATCAACAAGCAACCATGTCTTTCAAAATATCAACACTAAAGAGAGCTATCCCTAGCCCATTATGCTCAATCATTGATCCATTCATGAAACACACAATATTAGCTATATCCAATGCACAAGTATGATAATAGTGTTGGGGAACATAGTACTTCAAAAATTTCCTACGATCACACAAGATCTATATAGGAGAAGCATATCAAAGAGACGGGAGAGTGTGTCCACGTACCCTCGTAGACCGAAAGAGGAAGCATTAGGTTAACACGGTTGATGTAGTCGAACGTCTTCATGATCCAACCGATCCAAGTACCGAACGTACGGCACCATCGTGTTCAGCACACGTTCAGCTCAATGACGCCCCTCGAACTCTTGATCCAGCAGAGGGTCGAGGGAGAGTTACGTCAACACGATGGCGTGGTGACGGTGTTGGTGATGTGATCCGTGCAGGGCTTCGCCTAAGCACTATGATAATATGACCGAGGTGGTAAACTGTGGAGGGGGCACCGCACATGGCTAAGAAACAACGGTTGTGCTTTGGGGTGCCCCTGGCCCCGTATATAAAGGAGGGAAGGAGGAGGCTGGCCACCAAGGGGCGCGCCAGGGAGAGGGGAGTCCTACTAGGACTATAGTCCTAGTAGGGTTCGACTGCCCTTTTTTTTTCTTCCGGAGGGGGAAAGGGGGAAAGGAGAGGGATTAGGAGAAGGAAAGGGGGGGGGGGGCGCCCGCTTCCCTAATCCAATTCGGCCTCCTCCCTTGTGGGGGCGCACCAGCCCCTTGTGGGCTAGTTAGCCTCCCTCCTATGGCCCATATGGCCCATATCTTTCCCTGGGGGGTTCCGGTAACCCCTCTGGTACTCCGGTATGTAACCGATACACTCCAGAACCCTTTCGGTGTCCGAATACTACCTTCCAATATATCAATCTTTACCTCTCGACCATTTCGAGACTCCTCGTCATGTCCAAGATCTCATCCGGGACTCCGAACAAACTTCGGTAACCAAAACACATAACTCATAATACAAATCGTCATCGAACGTTAAGCGTGCGGACCCTACGGGTTCGAGAACTATGTAGACATGACCGAGACACATCTTCGGTCAATAACCAATAGTGGAACCTGGATGCTCATATTGGCTCCTATGTATTCTATGAAGATCTTTATCGGTCAGACCGCATAACAACATACGTCATTCCTTTTGTCATCGGTATGTTACTTGCACGAGATTCGATCATCGATATCATCGTACCTAGTTCAATCTCGTTGCCGGCAAGTCTCTTTTCTCGTTCCGTAATGCATCACCCCGTAACTAACTCACTAGTCACATTGCTTGCAAGGCTTATAGTGACGTGCATTACCGAGAGGGCCCAGAGATACCTCTCCGCTATATGGAGTGACAAATCCTAATCTTGATCTATGCCAACCTAAAAAACACCTTCAGAGACACTTATAGGGCATCTTTATAATCACCCAGTTATGTTGTGACATTTGATAGCACACAAGGTGTTCCTTCGGTATTCGGGAGTTGCATAATCTCATAGTCAGAGGAACATGTATAAGTCATGAAGAAAGTAATAGCAATAAAACTAAACGACCATTATGCTAAGCTAACGAATGGGTCTTGTCCATCACATCATTCTCCTAATGATGATATCCCATTCATCAAATGACAACACATGTCTATGGTCAGGAAACTTAACCATCTTTGATTAACGAGCTAGTCAAGTAGAGGCATACCAGGGACACTCTGTTTTGTCTATGTATTCACACATGTACTAAGTTTCCGGTAAATACAATTCTAGCATGAATAATAAAAATTTATAATGATATAAGGAAATATAAACAACAACTTTATTATTGCCTCTAGGGCATATTTCCTTCAGTCTCCCACTTGCACTAGAGTCAATAATCTAGTTCACATCGTCATGTGATTTAACACCAATAGTTCACATCTTTATGTGATTAGCTCACATCTCCATGTGACTAACACCCAAAGGGTTTACTAGAGTCAATAGTCTAGTTCACATCACTATGTGATTAACACCCAAAGAGTACTAAGGTGTGATCATGTTTTTCTTGTGAGAGAAGTTTAGTCAATGGGTCTGCCACATTCAGAGCCGTATGTATTTTGCAAATTTTCTACATCTACAATGCTCTGCATGGAGATACTCTAGCTAATTGCTCCCATTTTCAATATGTATCTAGATTGAGACTTAGAGTCATCCAGATCAGCGTCAAAGCTTGCATCGACGTAACCCTTTACGACAAACTTTTTGTCACCTCCATAACCGAGAAACATGTCCTTATTCTACTAAGGATAATTTTGACCGTTGTCTAGTGATCCACTCCTGGATCACTATTGTACCCTCTTGCCGAACTCATGGTGAGGTACACATTAGGTCTGGTACACAACATAGCATACTTTATAGAACCTACGACTGAGGCATAGGGAATGACTTTTCATTCTCTTTTTATTTTCTGCCGTGGTTGGGTTTTGAGTCTTTACTCAACTTCACACCTTGCAACACAGGCAAGAACTCCTTCTTTGTCTGTTCCATTTTGAACTACTTCAAAAACTTGTCAAGGCATGTACTCATTGAAAAACCTTATCAAGCGTCTTGATTTATATCTATGGATCTTGATGCTCAATATGTAAGCAGCTTCACCGAGGTCTTTCTTTGAAAAACTTCTTTCAAACACTCCTTTACGCTTTCCAGAAAATTCTACATCATTTCTGATCAACAATATGTCATTCACATATACTTATCAGAAAGGCTGTAGTGCTCCCACTCACTTTCTTGTAAATACAAGCTTCACAAAAAGTCTATATTAAACCATATGCTTTGATTACCTTATCAAAGCGTATATTCCAACTCCGAGATGCTTGCACCAGTCCATAGATGGATCGTTGGAGCTTGCACACTTTGTTAGCACCTTTAGGATTGACAAAACCTTCTTGTTGCATCATATACAACTCTTCTTTAAGAAACCCTTTAAGGAATGTAGTTTTGACATCCATTTGCCAGATTTCATAAAATGTGGCAATTGTTAACATGATTCGGACAGACTTAAGCATCGCTACGAGTGAGAAAATCTTATCCTAGTCAACACCTTGAACTTGTTGAATTTTTTTTGCGACAATTCAAGCTTTGTAGATATTAACACTACTATCAGCGTCCGTCTTCCTCTTGAAGATCCATTTATTCTCAATGGCTCGCCGATCATTGGGCAAGTCAATCAAAGTCCATACTTTGTTCTCATACATGGATCCCATCTCATATTTCATGGCCTCAAACCATTCCACGGAATCTGGGCTCATCATCGCTTCCTCATAGTTCGTAGGTTCGTCATGGTCAAGTAACATGACCTCCAGAATAGGATTACCGTACCACTTTGGTGCGGACTGTACTCTGGTTGACCTACGAGGTTCAGTAGTAACTTGATCTGAAGTTTCATGATCATCATCATCAGCTTCCTCACTAATTGGTGTAGGAATCACTAGAACTGATTTCTGTGATGTACTACTTTCCAATTCGGGAGAAGGTACAATTACCTCATCAAGTTCTACTTTCCTCCCACTCACTTCTTTCGAGAGAAACTCCTTCTCTAGAAAGGATCCATTCTTAACAATGAATATCTTGCCTTCGGATCCGTGATAGAAGGTGTACCCAACAGTGTCCTTTGGGTATCCTATGAAGACACATTTCCCCGATTTGGGTTCGAGCTTATCAGGTTGAAGCTTTTTCACATAAGCATCGCAGCCCCAAACTTTAAGAAACGACAGCTTAGGTTTATTGTTAAACCACAGTTCATATGGTGTCGTCTCAACGGATTTAGATGGTGCCCTATTTAACGTGAATGCAGCTTTCACTAATGCATAACCCCAAAACGATAGTGGTAAATTGGTAAGAGACATCATAGATCGCACCATATCTAATAAAGTACGGTTATGACGTTCGGGCACACCATTATGCTGTGGTGTTCTAGGTGGCGTGAGTTGTGAAACAATTCCACATTGTTTTAAATGAAGGCCAAACTCTTACTCAAATATTCGCCCCCGCGATCAGATCGTAGAAACTTTATTTTCTTGTTGCGATGATTCTGCACTTCACTATGAAATTCTTTGAACTTTTTCAAATCTTTCAGACTTGTGTTTCATTAAGTAGATATACCCATATCTGCTCAAATCATCTGTGAAGGTTAGAAAATAATGATACCCGCCGCGATCCTCAACTCTCATCGGACCGTATACATTGGTATGTATTATCTACAATAAGTCAGTGGCTCGCTCCATTGTTCCAGAGAACGGAGTCTTAGTGATCTTGCCCATGAAGCATGGTTCGCAAGCATCAAATGATTCATAATCAAGTGATTCCAAAAGTCCATCCGCATGGAGTTTCTTCATGCGCTTTACACCAATATGACCTAAACGGCAGTGCCACTAGTATGTTGCACTATCATTATCAACTTTGCATCTTTTGGCATCAATATTGTGGATATGTGTATCACTACGATCGAGATTCAATAAACCATTCACCTTGGGTGTATGACCACAGAAGGTTTTATTCATGTATTCAGAATAACAATTATTCTTTGACTTAAATGAATAACTGTATTGCAATAAACATGATCCAATCATATTATGCTCAACGCAAACACCAAATAACATTTATTTTAGGTTCAACACTAATCCCGAAGTTAAAGGGAGTGTGCGATGGTGATGTTTTCAACCTTGGAATCACTTCCAACACACATCGTCACCTCGCCCTCAACTAGTCTCTATTCATTTTGTAACTCATGTTTCAAGTTACTAATCATAGCAACTGAACTAGTATCAAATACCCAGGGGCTACTATGAACACTAGTAAAGTACACATCAATAACATGTATATCATATATACTTTTGTTCACTTTCCATCCTTCTTATCCGCCAAGTATTTGGGGCAGTTCCGCTTCCACTTACCATTTCCTTTGTAGTAGAAGCACTCAGTTTCAGGCTTGGGTCTAGCTTTGGGCTTCTTCATGGGAGTGTCAACTTGCTTGCCATTATTCTTGAAGTTCCATATCTTTCCCTTGCCCTTTTACTTAAAACTAGTGGTCTTGTCAACCATCAACACTTGATGCTTTTTCTTGATTTCTACCTTTCACCAATTTTGGTATTGCGAAGAGCTTGGGAATTGTTTTCACTATCCCTTGCATATTATAATTCATCACAAAGTTCTAGTAACTTGGTGATAGTGACTAGAGAACTCAGTTAATCACTATTTTATCTGGAAGATTAACTCCCACTTGATTCAAGTGATTATAGTACTCAGACATTCTGAGCACATGCTCACTAGCTGAGCTATTCTCCTCCATCTTGTAGGCAAAGTACTTGTTAGAGGTCTCATACCTCTTGACTCGGGCATGAGTCTGAAATACCAATTTCAGCTCTTGAAACATCTTATATGCTCCATGACGTTAAAAACCTTTTCGAAGTCCCAATTCTAAGCCATAAAGCATGGCGCACTAAACTATCAAGTAGTCATCATACCGAGCTTGCCAAATGTTCATAACGTCTATATCTGCTCCTGCAATAGGTCCGTCACCTAGCGGTGCATCAAGGACATAATTCTTTTGTGCAACAATAAGGATAATCCTCAGATTACGGACCCAGTCTGCATCATTGCTACTATCATCTTCAACTTCTTTTTCTCTAGGAACATATCAAAAATAAAATAGGGGAGCTATACGTGAGCTATTGATCTACAACATAGAAATGCAAAAACCATCAGGACTAAGTTCATGATAAATTAAATTTCAATTAATCATATTACTTAAGAACTCCCACTTAGATAGACATCCCTCTAGTAATCTAAATGATCACGTGATCCATATCAACTAAACCATGTCCGATCATCACGTGAGATCTAGTAGTTTTCAATGGTGAACATCACTATGCTGATCATATCTACTATATGATTCAGGTTCGACCTTTCGGTCTCAGTGTTCCGAGGCCATATCTGCATATGCTAGGCTCGTCAAGTTAAAACCGAGTATTCTGCATGTGGAAAAATGGCTTGCACCCATTGTATGTGAACGTAGAGCTTTTCACACCCGATCATCACGTGGTGTCTCGGCACGACGAACTATAGCAATAGTGCATACTCAGGAAGAACACATGTACCTTGAAATTTAGGTAGGCATCATCTTATAATTCTACCGCCGTACTAAGCAAAATAAGATGCATAAAAGATAAACATCACATGCAATCAAAATATGTGACATGATATGGCCATCATCATCTTGTGCCTTCATGATCTCCATCGTCACCTGCTTGACACCTTGATCTCCATCTCCAAAGCACCGTCATGATCTCCATCGTCACCTGCTTGACACCTTGATCTCCATCTCCAAAGCACCGTCATGATCTCCATCGTCACCTGCTTGACACCTTGATCTCCATCTCCATCTCCATCTCCAAAGCACCGTCATGATCTCCATCGTCACCTGCTTGACACCTTGATCTCCATCGAAGCGTCGTTGTCATCTCGCCAACTATTGCTTCCACGACTATCGCTACTGCTTAGTGATAAGTTAAAGCAATTACATGGCGATTGCATTTCATACAATAAAGTGACAACCATAAGGCTCCTGCCAGTTGCTGATAACTTTTACAAAACATGATCATATCATACAACAATTTATATCTCATCATGTCTTGACCATATCACATCACAACATGTCCAACAAAAACAAGTTAGATGTCCTCTACTTTGTTGTTGCAAGTTTTACGTGGTTGCTACGGGCTTATAGCAAGAACTGTTCTTACCAACGCATCAAAGCCACAACGATTTTTCGTCAAGTGTGCTGTTTTAACCTTCAACAAGGACCAGCCATAGGCAAATTCGATTCACCTAAAGTTGGAGAAACAGACACCCGCCAGCCACCTGTGTGTATAAGCACGTCGGTAGAATCGGTCTCATGAACGTGGTCATATAATGTTGGTCCGGGCCGCTTCATCCAACAATACCATCGAATCAAAATAAGACGTTGGTGGTAAGCAGTATGACTATTGTCGCCCACAACTCTTTGTGTTCTACTCATGCATATCATCTATGCATAGACCTAGCTCGGATGCCACTGTTGGGGAACGTAGTATATTCAAAAATTTCCTACGATCACGCAAGATCTATCTAGGAGAAGCATAGCAATGACACGGGAGAATGTGTCCACATACCCTTGTGGACCGAAAGCAGAAGCGTTAGGTTAACACGGTTGATGTAGTCGAACATCTTCACGATCCAACCGATCCAAGTACCGAACGTACGACACCTCCGTGTTCAGCACACGTTCAGCTCGATGACGTCCCTTGAACTCTTGATCCAGCAGAGGGTCGAGGGAGAGTTCCGTCAGCAGACGGTGTCGTGGAATTGTCACGGCAGATGTCCTAGCGGAAGGACTTAGTCGTGGAGCCATCGCAATAGGGTTAGCTTAAAGGGGTTAAACAAGACAAAGGACACAAGGAGTTTATAATGGTTCGGCCCCTTGCGGTGAAGGTAAAGGCCTAATCCAGTTTGAGGTGGTATTGCTTATGTCTCGATTACTAGGGAGCAGATACGCTTGACCTAGCTTTCGATTTGTTGTCTCTTGCCCTAAGCCGCCTTCGGGTCGCCCCTTTATATACACAGGTTGATGCCCGATGACCTACAGAGTCCCGGTCGGCTCATAAACATGTCCGGTCCGGTGACTAATTACACTTGCCTTATAATACAAGTCATATATATACGGCGGTTTTATCCCTATGGGCCTTAAGCCGCCCTTGGGCCTTGGGCCCTTTAGCGACTCTGCTTCATGAACCTCCAACGTTAACATCTTCATGGGCTTCAGTTTGATGAACCGCCATTGGGATAGCCTGGCCCCTCCTGGGCGGGTCATGCCCAATAATCATATCCCCAACATTATTAGGCCCTAGGTTGATTTGAACTTGTTCATGTCAATTTTCAACACTTTAGAAAAAACCCTTCTTCACTTGCTTATGTAAGATATTGTAACCCACCGTGACATCATCTCATGGAATTTCGGAGACCCACCATGATGTCATCTATTATTAATTTTGCACAATACCCAACATATCTTAACGGATCCTTATCTTTAATAGCCATCCCGAAAATCGGGGCGTTTCTGTTGTCACATATCCATTTTTTGCTCTCCTCGATTCCCGCGCATGTCAGTTATCCTTCCATCCTTATAACTAGGGCCAGGGATCCCTTTCTTTTCTCCCTCCTTGCCCCTTCGTTCCTTTCTTCTTCCTCGCATCACCCCACCACCCGAGCTCCGCCACAGTCGTCGACCTCCGCTACTGCATCGACAACGGCCGCTGCATCAACCTGAACTGTCCAGAGTTTGGCCCCGCGCCTCCGCAGCTTAACAGCTCAAGTAAGTTTTCCTCCTTCCCTTTCCTTTAGATCTCATTAGGGTTTCCTGCAAGTTTGTCGGAGTTCATCCTTGTTCTTCGTTGTAGCTTGTGACTTTGATCCAAACTTAGCACTCCTCCCACACGGTGGCAGCCGTGATGCTTGTTTTTGTTATTAGACCATCTCCTTTGCGTAAGAAAAAACCAATCTGAACATATGAACTCCTCGAGCACTGCAATTTAGGTCAAAAATATTTTCCATTATCCGAAGTATCACAGATCTGAAATCCTAGCATCCATCTGTGAAATGTGTTTGCTTCAACACTTTGTAGAATTCGCTCTTGATAGATGTTGAATACCATTGCTGTCATGACGGCTTACATCACCAGTTCTAATTTAGTCATATGGCATTAGGCCTCATTTAAGCTGCCAACCTGAATATATACTGCAACATTCATTTCCGTCTTAATGAAAACAACTTAAACTGACAAATTTTCTTTCCTGTATGCTTCCTCCTTCAGAATGCCGAAGACAGTCACCATGTGCAATTGGGTTCCTTCTATTGTCACTGAAAACACGCTCAAGGACTTTGTCAAAATCGGCTTTTTACCAGCCAAAGACATCCTGCATTGGTGCGTTCCCAAACAAAACGAAGAAAGACCGCACCCAAAGGATGGTGAGGTCATTGTTTTTACTGATCACATGAATCGGGGCTTCTCACAGCCCGGCTCAAAAATTTTCCGAGATGTTCTGCCCTTCTTTCAACTCCATCCTGAAGACATCGGACCCAATTCCGTGTCAACCATTTGCAATTTTCAAGTCTTCTGTGAAGTCTACCTTCAAGAGGAGGCAAGTGTTGAACTCTTCAGGGAATATTTTTATCTAAACCGGCAGAATGGGTTTACTAACGGACCCAGCTTAGAACTTGGCGGGGTGTCAATTCAACAAAGAAGAGATGTTGTTTTCCCGTATGCTCGCCTGTCGAGTCATCCCAAAGATTGGAACCAAACATGGTTCTATTGCAAAAATACTTCTCCGGCTGATGAAAATCCACTACCGGGTTATCACGTCCAACGGCTCGAATCAAACCATCATCTTCCCGAAAAGCTCAACACTGCTGAACGTGCAAAGCTTGCACCCACTATTGCAAAGGTTAAAGCCCTGCCGGGAAACAGGTTAACCGACATTGACTTGGTTTGGTGCTGGATTTCTTGGTGAATCATACCCTTGAGCCGCCGGCCCAATTTAATGTGTACTTACACGGGTGGTGCAAAAGATCCACTGCTCCACAGCTCCGTGTGCCTTTCTGATGATGCAATCAATGAAATGACAAAGACCCTTCTGAATGAGAGCCTGGGGAGCTGCAACAAAGTAGGGTGAACCCTTTCTGCAAACTTAACCCGCCACCAGATATGAGTCTTTAAATTACTTACTTCACCTTATTACTCCAATGTATTGTTTGTTGGAAATATGCCCTAGAGGCAATAATAAAAGTATTATTATATTTCAATGTTCATGATAATTGTCTTTTATTCATGCTATAACTGTATTATCCGGAAATCGTAATACACGTGTGGATACAAAGACCACAATATGTCCCTAGTGAGCCTCTAGTTGACTAGCTCATTGTGATCAACAAATAGTCATGGTTTCCTGGCTATGGACATTAGATGTCGTTGATAACGGGATCACATCATTAGGAGAATGATGTGATGGACAAGACCCAATCCTAAGCATAGCACAAAGATCGTGTAGTTCGTTTGCTAGAGCTTTGCCAATGTCAAGTATCTCTTCCTTTGACCATGAGAGCGTGTAACTCCTGGATACCGTAGGAGTGCTTTGGGTGTATCAAACGTCACAACGTAACTGGCTGACTACAAAGGTGCACTACAGGTATCTCCGAAAGTATCTATTGTTTTATGCGGATCGAGACTGGGATTTGTCACTCCGTATGACGGAGAGGTATCTCTGGGCCCACTCGGTAATGCATCATCATAATGAGCTCAAGGTGACCAAAGTGTTGGCCACGGGATCATGCATTACGGTACGAGTAAAGTGACTTGCCGGTAACAAGACTGAACAAGGTATTGGGATACCGACGATCGAGTCTCGGGCAAGTAACGTACCGATTGACAAAGGGAATTGTATACAGGGTTTGATCGAATCCTCGACATCGTGGTTCAACCGATGAAATCATCGAGGAGCATGTGGGAGCCAACATGGGTATCCAGACCCCGCTGTTGGTTATTGCCCGAGAGTGGTCTCGGTCATGTCTGCATGTCTCCCGAGCCCGTAGGGTCTACACACTTAAGGTTCGGTGACGCTAGGGTTGTTAGGAAGACTAGTATGTGACTACCGAATGTTGTTCGGAGTCCCGGATGAGATCCCAGACGTCACGAGGAGTTCCGGAATGGTCCGGAGGTAAAGTTTTATATATGGGAAGTTGTTAAACGGGCACCGGAAAGTTTCGGGGTCATACCGGTATTGTACCGGGACCACCGGAAGGGTTCCGGGGGTCCACCGGGAGGGGCCACCCCTCCCGGGGGGCCACTTGGGCTGCGTGGGGATAGCAGCCAGCCCCTAGTGGGCTTGGCGCCCCCCCTTGGGCCCATGCGCCTAGGGTTGAGGGGGGGGGGAACCCTAAAGGGGGCGCACCCCCCTTGCTTGGGGGGCAAGCCCCCCACCCCTTGGCTGCCGCCCCCCCTAGGGTTTTCCCTAGAGGGCTGGCCCCCCTTGCCCTTTCCCCTATATATAGAGGGGTGAGGGGAGGGCTGCAATACACCATAAGTTAAGGCGCAGCCCCTCCCCTCCCCAACACCTCTCCTCCTCCGTACGTGCTCGGCGAAGCCCTGTCGGAGTACTGCTGCACCAACTACACCACGCCGTCGTGCTGCCGTTGGAGCAATCTTCCTCAACCTATCCTTCCCCCTTGCTGGATCAAGAAGGAGGAGACGTCCCCGTACCGTACGTGTGTTGAACGCGGAGGTGCTGTCCGTTCAGCACTTGGACATCGGTGATCCGAATCACGTTCGAGTACGACTCCATCATCACCATCCCCTTGACAAGCTTCCGCTCGTGATCTACAAGTGGTATGTAGATGCAAACTCTCTCCCTTGACTCGTTGCTTAGATGAACTCATAGATGGATCTTGGTGAAACCGTAGGAAATTTTTTAATTTTCTGCAACGTTCCCCAACAGTGGTATCAGAGCCAGGTTTATGCGTAGTTCTCTTTGCACGAGTAGAACACAATTTTGTTGTGGGCGTGGATCTTGTAAACTTGCTTGCCTCTACTAGTCTTTTCTTGCTTCAGCGGTATTGTGGGATGAAGCGGCCCGGACCAACCTTACACGTACGCTTACGTGAGACCGGTTCCACCGATTAACATGCACTAGTTGCATAAGGTGGTTGGCGGGTGTCTGTTTCTCCCACTTTAGTTGGAGCGGATTCAATGAAAAGGGCCCTTATGAAGGGTAAATAGAAGTTGACAAGATCACGTTGTGGTTATTCGTAGGTAAGAAAACGTTCTTGCTAGAACCCAATTGCAGCCACGTAAAAGATGCAACAACAATTAGAGGACGTCTAACTTGTTTTTGCAGCGATTGATCATGTGATGTGATATGGCCAGAAGTTGTGATGAATGATGAATTGTGATGTATGAGATCATGTTCTTGTAATAGGATTCACGACTTGCATGTCGATGAGTATGACAACCGGCAGGAGCCATAGGAGTTGTCTTTATTTTTGTATGACCTGCGTGTCATTGAAGAACACCATGTAACTTACTTTACTTTATTGCTAAACGCGTTAGTCATAGAAGTAGAAGTAGTCGTTGGCGTGACAACTTCATGAAGACACGATGATGGAGATCATGATGATGGAGATCATGGTGTCATGCCGGTGACAAGATGATCATGGAGCCCCGAAGATGGAGATCAAAGGAGCTATATGATATTGGCCATATCATGTCACTACTTTATATAATTGCATGTGATGTTTATTATGTTTTATGCATCTTGTTTACTTAGGACGATGGTAGTAAATAAGATGATCCCTTACAAAATTTCAAGAAGTGTTCTCCCCTAACTGTGCACCGTTGCTACAGTTCGTCGCTTCTAAGCACCACGTGATGATCGGGTGTGATGGATTCTTACGTTCACATACAACGGGTGTAAGACAGTTTTACACAGCGAAAACACTTAGGGTTAACTTGACGAGCCTAGCATGTGCAGACATGGACTCGGAACACGGAGACCGAAAGGTCGAACACGAGTCGTATGGAAGATACGATCAACATGAAGATGTTCACCGACGATGACTAGTCCGTCTCACATGATGATCGGACACGGGCTAGTCGACTCGGATCGTGTTACACTTAGATGACTAGAGGGATGTCTAATCTAAGTGGGAGTTCATAATTTGATTAGAACTTAATTATCATGAACTTAGTCTAAAACCTTTGCAAATATGTCTTGTAGATCAAATGGCCAACGCTCATGTCAACATGAACTTCAACGCGTTCCTAGAGAAAACCAAGCTGAAAGATGATGGCAGCAACTATACGGACTGGGTCCGGAACCTGAGGATCATCCTCATAGCTGCCAGGAAACAATATGTCCTAGAAGGACCGCTAGGTGACGCTCCCGTCCCAGAGAACCAAGACATTATGAATGCTTGGCAGTCTCGTGCTGATGATTACTCCCTCGTTCAGTGCGGCATGCTTTACAGCTTAGAACCGGGGCTCCAAAAGCGTTTTGAGCATCACGGAGCATATGAGATGTTCGAAGAGCTGAAACTAGTTTTTCAAGCTCACGCCCGGGTCGAGAGATATGACATCTCCGACAAGTTCTATAGTTGTAAGATGGAGGAAAATAGTTCTGTCAGTGAGCACATACTCAAGATGTCTGGGTTGCACAACCGTATGACCCAGCTGAATATTAACCTCCCTGATGAGGCAGTCATTGACAGAATCCTTCAGTCGCTCCCACCAAGCTACAAGAGCTTTGTGATGAACTACAATATGCAGGGGATGGTAAAGACCATTCCTGAAGTATTTTCTATGCTGAAGTCAACAGAGGTTGAAATCAAGAAAGAACATCAAGTGTTGATGGTCAATAAGACCACTAAGTTCAAGAAGGGCAAGGGTAAAAAGAACTTCAAGAAGGACGGCAAAGAGGTTGCCGCGCCCGGTAAGCCAGTTGCCGGGAAGAAGTCAAAGAATGGACCCAAGCCTGAGACTGAGTGCTTTTATTGCAAGGGGAAGGGTCACTGGAAGCGGAACTGCCCCAAATACTTAGCGGATAAGAAGGCCGGCAACACCAAAGGTATATTTGATATACATGTAATTGATGTGTACCTTACCAGTACTCGTAGTAACTCCTGGGTATTTGATACCGGTGTCGTTGCTCATATTTGTAACTCACAGCAGGAGGTGCGGAATAAACGGAGACTGGCGAAGGACGAGGTGACGATGCACGTCGGGAATGGTTCCAGAGTCGATGTGATCGCCGTCGGCACGCTGCCTCTACATTTACCTACGGGATTAGTTTTGAACCTTAATAATTGTTATTTACTGCCAAGTTTGAACATGAACATTGTATCTGGATCTCGTTTAATACGAGATGGCTACTCATTTAAGTCCGAGAATAATGGTTGTTCGATTTATATGAGAGATATGTTTTATGGTCATGCTCCGATGGTCAATGGTTTATTCTTAATGAATCTCGAGCGTAATATTACACATGTTCATAGTGTAGATGCCAAAAGATGTAAAGTTGATAACGATAGTCCCACATACTTGTGGCACTGCCGCCTTGGTCACATTGGTGTGAAGCGCATGAAGAAGCTCCATGCTGATGGACTTTTAGAGTCTCTTGATTATGAATCATTTGACACATGTGAACCATGCCTCATGGGAAAAATGACCAAGACTCCGTTCTCCGGAACAATGGAGCGAGCAACCAACTTGTTAGAAATCACACATACCGATGTGTGCGGTCCAATGAGCGTTGAGGCTCGCGGAGGATATCGTTATGTTCTCACTCTCACTGATGACTTCAGTAGATATGGGTATGTCTACTTAATGAAACACAAGTCTGAGACCTTTGAAAAGTTCAAGGAATTTCAGAATGAGGTGGAGAATCAACGTGACCGAAAGATAAAGTTCCTATGATCAGATCGTGGAGGAGAATATTTAAGTCACGAATTTGGCACACACTTAAGGAAATGTGGAATCGTTTCACAACTCACGCCGCCTGGAACACCTCAGCGAAACGGTGTGTCCGAACGTCGTAATCGCACTCTATTGGATATGGTGCGGTCTATGATGTCTCTTACCGATTTACCGCTATCATTTTGGGGATACGCTCTAGAGACAGCTACATTCACTTTAAATAGGGCACCGTCTAAATCCGTTGAGACGACACCGTATGAATTATGGTTTGGGAAGAAACCTAAGCTGTCGTTTCTAAAAGTTTGGGGATGCGATGCTTATGTCAAGAAACTTCAACCTGAAAAGCACGAACCCAAGTCGGAAAAATGCGTCTTCATAGGATACCCTAAGGAAACTGTAGGTTATACCTTCTACTTAAGATCCGAAGGCAAGATCTTTGTTGCCAAAAATGGATGCTTTCTGGAAAAAGAGTTTCTCTCGAAAGAAGTAAGTGGGAGGAAAGTAGAACTCGATGAAGTACTACCTCTCGAACGGGAAAGTGGTGCAGCTCAGGAAAATGTTCCTGTGATGCCCACACCAACTGAAGAGGAAACCAATGATGATGATCAAGGTACTTCGGATTAAGTTGCTACTGAACTTCGTAGGTCCACAAGGACATGTTCCGCACCAGAGTGGTACGGCAACCCTGTCCTGGAAATCATGTTGTTAGACAACGGTGAACCTTCGAACTATGAAGAAGCGATGGCGGGCCCAGATTCCAACAAATGGCTAGAAGCCATGAAATCCAAGATAGAATCCATGTATGAAAACAAAGTATGGACTTTGACTGACTTGCCCGATGATCGGCGAGCGATAGAAAACAAATGGATCTTTAAGAAGAAGACGGACGCGGATGGTAATGTCACCATCTATAAAGCTTGACTTGTCGCTAAGGGTTATCAACAAGTTCAAGGGATTGACTACGACGAGACATTCTCTCCCGTAGCGAAGCTTAAGTCCGTCCGAATCATGTTAGCAATTGCCGCATACTATGATTATGAGATATTGGAGATGGACGTCAAAACGGCATTCCTTAACGGGCATCTTAAGGAAGAGCTGTATATGATGCAGCCGGAAGGTTTTGTCGATCCTAAGAATGCTAACAAAGTATGCAAGCTCCAGCGATCCATTTATGGGCTGGTGCAAGCATCTCGGAGTTGGAATATTCACTTTGATGAGATGATCAAAGCGTTTGGGTTTATGCAGACTTATGGAGAATCCTGCGTTTACAAGAAAGTGAGTGGGAGCTCTGTAGCATTTCTCATATTATATGTGGATGACATACTCTTGATGGGAAATAATATAGAATTTCTGGACAGCATTAAGGCCTACTTGAACAAATGTTTTTCAATGAAGGACCTTGGAGAAGCTGCTTATATATTAGGCATCAAGATCTATAGAGATAGATCAAGACGCCTCATAGGTCTTTCACAAAGCACATACCTTGATAAGATTTTGAAAAAGTTCAAAATGGATGAGTCCAAGAAAGGGTTCTTGCCTATGTTACAAGGTGTGAGATTGAGCTCAGCTCAGTCACCGACCACGGCAAAAGATAAAGAAGAGATGAGTGTCATCCCCTATGCTTCAGCCATAGGATCTATTATGTATGCCATGCTGTGTACTAGACCTGATGTAAACCTTGCCGTAAGTTTGGTAGCAAGATACCAGAGTAATCCCGGCAAGGAACACTGGACAGCGGTAAAGAATATCCTGAAGTACCTGAAAAGGACAAAGGACATGTTTCTCGTTTATGGAGGTGACGAAGAGCTCGTCGTAAAGGGTTACGTCGACGCTAGCTTCGACTCAGATCCGGATGACTCTAAGTCACAAACCGGATACGTGTATATGTTGAATGGTGGAGCAGTTAGCTGGTGCAGCTGCAAGCAGAGCGTCGTGGCGGGATCTACATGTGAAGCGGAGTACATGGCAGCCTCGGAGGCAGCGCATGAAGCGATTTGGGTGAAGGAGTTCATCACCGACCTAGGAGTCATACCCAATGCGTCGGGGCCAATCAAACTCTTCTGTGACAACACTGGAGCCATTGCCCTTGCCAAGGAGCCCAGGTTTCACAAGAAGACCAGGCACATCAAGTGTCGTTTCAACTCCATCCGTGAAAATGTTCAAGATGGAGACATAGAAATTTCCAAAGTACATACGGATCTGAATGTCGCAGATCCGTTGACTAAACCTCTCTCGCGAGCAAAACATGATCAACACCAGAACTCTATGGGTGTTCGATTCATCACAATGTAACTAGATTGGTGACTCTAGTGCAAGTGGGAGACTGTTGGAAATATGCCCTAGAGGCAATAATAAAAGTATTATTATATTTCAATGTTCATGATAATTGTCTTTTATTCATGCTATAACTGTATTATCCGGAAATCGTAATACGTGTGTGGATACAAAGACCACAATATGTCCCTAGTGAGCCTCTAATTGACTAGCTCGTTGTGATCAACAGATAGTCATGGTTTCCTGGCTATGGACATTAGATGTCGTTGATAACGGGATCACATCATTAGGAGAAAGATGTGATGGACAAGACCCAATCCTAAGCATAGCACAAAGATCGTGTAGTTCGTTTGCTAGAGCTTTGCCAATGTCAAGTATCTCTTCCTTTGACCATGAGAGCGTGTAACTCCTGGATACCGTAGGAGTGCTTTGGGTGTATCAAATGTCACAACGCAACTGGGTGACTATAAAGGTGCACTACAGGTATCTCCGAAAGTATCTATTGTTTTATGTGGATCGAGACTGGGATTTGTCACTCCGTATGACGGAGAGGTATCTCTGGGCCCACTCGGTAATGCATCATCATAATGAGCTCAAGGTGACCAAAGTGTTGGCCACGGGATCATGCATTACGGTACGAGTAAAGTGACTTGCCGGTAACGAGACCGAACAAGGTATTGGGATACCGACGATCGAGTCTCGGGCAAGTAACATACCGATTGACAAAGGGAATTGTATACAGGGTTTGATCGAATCCTCGACATCGTGGTTCAACCGATGAAATCATCGAGGAGCATGTGGGAGCCAACATGGGTATCCAGACCCCGCTGTTGGTTATTGCCCGAGAGTGGTCTCGGTCATGTCTGCATGTCTCCCGAGCCCGTAGGGTCTACACACTTAAGGTTCGGTGACGCTAGGGTTGTTAGGAAGACTAGTATGTGACTACCGAATGTTGTTCGGAGTCCCGGATGAGATCCCGGACGTCACGAGGAGTTCCGGAATGGTCCGGAGGTAAAGTTTTATATATGGGAAGTTGTTAAACGGGCACCGGAAAGTTTCGGGGTCATACCCGTATTGTACCGGGACCACCGGAAGGGTTCCGGGGGTCCACCGGGAGGGGCCACCCCTCCCGGGGGGGCCACTTGGGCTGCGTGGGGATAGCAGCCAGCCCCTAGTGGGCTTGGCGCGCCCCCACCCCCTTGGGCCCATGCGCCTAGGGTTGGGGGGGAAACCCTAAAGGGGGCGCACCCCCCTTGCTTGGGGGGCAAGCCCCCCACCCCTTGGCCGCCGCCCCCCCTAGAGTTTTCCCTAGAGGGCCGGCCCCCCTTGCCCTTTCCCCTATATATAGAGGGGTGAGGGGAGGGCTGCAATACACCACAAGTTAAGGCGCAACCCCTCCCCTCCCCAACACCTCTCCTCCTCCGTACATGCTCGGCGAAGCCCTGTCGGAGTACTGCTGCACCAACTACACCACGCCGTCGTGCTGCCGTTGGAGCAATCTTCCTCAACCTCTCCTTCCCCCTTGCTGGATCAAGAAGGAGGAGACGTCCCCGTCCCGTACGTGTGTTGAACGCGGATGTGATGTCCGTTCAGCACTTGGACATCGGTGATCCGAATCACGTTTGAGTACGACTCCATCATCACCAATCCCCTTGACAAGCTTCCGCTCGTGATCTACAAGTGGTATGTAGATGCAAACTCTCTCCCTTGACTTGTTGCTTAGATGAACTCATAGATGGATCTTGGTGAAACCGTAGGAAAATTTTTAATTTTCTGCAACGTTCCCCAACATTGTTAACTCGACCTTAATGATTTTCATAGGCTGCATTTGATTTTTGGAACAAGCAATATGACCATGAAGCTGCTAAGAAAGGCAGGGCCAAGACAAAAGCCGTCAAGAAAGCCACCAAGAAAAATATGAAGAAATTGACTGCTTCCGAGATGCTTGGTCTGGACGGCAGTTCTGAGTCGGAGGTAGCCCTTGATTCCCTTGGCTCCTTTTTCAACCATCTTATTGACACTGATTATCATCAGGATGACACGGGGACCAGTCAAGCAATCAAAGAAGAGGTAACTATCATTTCATCTAACTCAGAGCCTTTGCCAAGACAGAAAATTCGACGGGTAACCCAGAAAGTAAGATTTTCACACCCCTTAGCTCTTTCGATCCTCACTTTCTTTTAAAGCAACAATAGCACGAGAGCCGGCGACAAACTTGGACCAGCAGAGGTGAAGAGTTATCGTCCGGCTTACCAAATACACCAGCTCCATGGAAACGTCGAAACGAGGTTTTTCCAAGTTTAAACTCTTTTTACCCACTGGCGGGTCTTATTCGCCAGCCACTTAATCCTTCTGATTCAAACTATCAGGAGGCTTCTCGCTCTTCCTCCGATGACTCATCTCAGACCCAGCTGCCGGCTTTCAAGACCACCCCTGGGTAACATCACTTTTATTCTCTATCTCCTTATGCTCTTATACTTGTACTAATCTCTTCATAACCCGTGCAGTGGACAAGCAAAGCCAAGAAAGAAAGCAAAGGTGACCAAACTGGCTTGATAATCCACAAGTATAGGGGATCGCAACAGTTTTCAAGGGTAGAGTATTCAACCCAAATTTATTGATTCGACACAAGGGGAGCCAAAGAATATTCTCAGGTATTAACAGTTGAGTTGTCAATTCAACCACACCTGAAAGACTTAATATCTGCAGCAAAGTATTTAGTAGCAAAGTAATATGGAAGTAGAGGTAACGGTGGCAAAGGTAAAAGTAGCAGTTTTGTAGTAATTGTAATAGTGGCAATGGAAAATTAACTAAGCAAAGATCAATATGTGAAAAGCTCGCAGGCATTGGATCAGTGATGGATAATTATGCCAGTTGCTATTCCTCATGCAACAGTTATAACACAGGGTGACACAGAACTAGCTCCAGTTCATCAATGCAATGTAGGCATGTATTCCGAATATAGTCATACGTGCTTATGTAAAAGAACTTGCATGACATCTTTTGTCCTACCCTCCCGTGGCAGCGGGGTCCTATTGGAAACTAAGGGATATTAAGGCCTCCTTTTAATAGAGTACCGGACCAAAGCATTAACACTTAGTGAATACATGAACTCCTCAAACTACAGTCATCACCGGGAGTGGTCCCGATTATTGTCACTTCGGGGTTACCAGATCATAACACATAATAGGTGAGTATTGACTTGCAAGATAGGATCAAGAACTCACATATATTCATGAAAACATAATAGGTTCAGATCTGAAATCATGGCACTCGGGCCCTAGTGACAAGCGTTAAGCATAGCAAAGTCATAACAACATCAATCTCAGAATGTAGTGAATACTAGGGATCAAACCTGAACAAAACTAACTCGATTACATGATAAATCCCATCCAACCCATCACCGTCCAGCAAGCCTACGATGGAATTACTCACGCACGGCGGTGAGCATCATGAAATTGGTGATGGAGGAAGATTGATGATGACGACGGCGACAGATTCCCCTCTCCGGAGCCCCGAACGGACTCCAGATCAGCCCTCCCGAGAGAGATTAGGGCTTGGCGGCGGCTCCGTATTGTAAAACACATTGAATCCTTCTCTCCTATTTTTTTCTTCCCCGAACATGAATATATAGAGTTGGAGTTGAGGTCGGTGGAGCCTCAGGGGGCCCACGAGATAGGGGGCGCGCCCTCCACCCTCATGGACAGGGTGTGGCCCCCTGGTGTTGATTCTTTCGCTAGTAATTTTTATAAATTCCAAAAATATTCTTCGTGAAGTTTCAGGTCATTCTGAGAACTTTTATTTCTACACAAAAATAACACCATGGCAATTCTGCTGAAAACAGCGTCAGTTCGGGTTAGTTCCATTCAAATCATGCAAGTTAGAGTCCAAAACAAGGTCAAAAGTGTTTGGAAAAGTAGATACGATGGAGACGTATCAACTCCCCCAAGCTTAAGCCTTTGCTTGTCCTCAAGCAATTCAGTTGACAAACTGAAAGTGATAAAGAAAAACTTTTACAAACTCTGTTTGATCTTGTTGTTGTAAATATGTAAAGCCAGCATTCATGTTTTCAGCAAAGATTATGACCTAACCATATTGACAATAACATTTAGGTCTCATGTTTACTCATAACAATGGCATAATCAACTAGCGAGCAATAATAGTAAATCTCGGATGACAACACTTTCTCAAAACAATCATAATATGATATAACAAGATGGTATCTCGCTAGCCCTTTCTGAGACCACAAAACATAAGTGTAGAGCACCTATGAAGATCAAGGACTGACTAAACATTGTAATTCATAGTAAAAGAGATCCAATCACAGTCATACTCAATGTAAATTAATAGTAATGCATGCAAATGACAGCGGTGCTCTCCAACTGGTGCTTTTTAATAAGAGGATGATGACTCAACATAAAAGTAAATAGATAGGCCCTTCGCAGAGGGAAGCATGGATTTGTAGAGGTGCCAGAGCTCGATTTTGAAATAGAGTTAAATAATATTTTGAGTGGCATACTTTCATTGTCAACATAACAACTGAGAGATCTCGATATCTTCCATGCTACACATATTATAGGCGGTTCCCAAACAAAATGGTAAAGTTTATACCCCCCACCACCAACAAACATCAATACATGGCTTGTCCGAAACAACGGGTGCCTCCAACTAACAACAATCCTGGGGGAGTTTTGTTTGCAATTATTCTAATTTAAGCATGGGAATGGGCATCCCGGTTACCAGCCATTTTCTCGTGAATGAGGAGTGGAGTCCACTCCTCGTGAGAATAACCCACCTAGCATGGAAGATACAGACAACCCTAGTTGATACATGAGCTACTCGAGCATACCAAACAGAATTTCATTTGAAGGTTTAGAGTTTGGCACATACAAATTTACTTGGAATGGCAGGTAGATACCGCATAAAGGAAGGTATGGTGGACTCATATGGAATAACTTTGGGGTTTATGGAAGTGGATGCACAAGTACAAGTGAAGGCTAGAAAGCGACTGGGAAGTGACCAACTAGAGAGCGACAACAGTCATGAACATGCATTAAAATTAATCAATACTGATTGCAAGCATGAGTAGGATATAATTCACCATGAACGTAAATATTGTGGAGGCGATGTTGATTTTCTTTCAACTACATGCATGAACATGTGCCAAGTCAAGCCACTCAAATCGTTCAAAGGAGGATACCACCCTATCATACCACATCACAACCATTTTAATAGCATGTTGGCACGCAAGGTAAACCATTATAAACTCCTAGCAAATTAAGCATGGCCTGAGCAACTATAATCTCTAATTGTCATTGCAAACATGTTTCATTCATAATAGGATGAATCAAGAACAATGAACTAATCATATTTACAAAAACAAGATAGGTCGAGTTCATACCAGTCATCTCAATCAATCCATCATATATCGTCATTATTGCCTTTCACTTGCACGACCGAATGGTGTGGATAATAATAATAGTGCATGTGCATTGGACTAAGCTGGAATCTGCAAGCATTCAATACAAGGGAGAAGACAATGTAATATGGGCTCTTGGTTAGATCAACAATAATTCATATGAGAGCCACTCAACATTTTCATCATGGTCTTCTCCTCTCACCCCAAAGAAAAGAAAAGAAACAAAACTATTTACATTGGAAAGCTCCCAACAAGCAAAAGAAGAACGAGAAATCTTTTTGGGTTTTCTTATAATTATTACTACTACAAGCATGGGATGTAAACTATCTAAAATCTACAACTATTTTTTTGATTTTTCTTAAGGTTTCTCAAACACACAAGAAGAAGGCTTAAAAAGAAATTAAACTAGCCTGGACAGTACAATGAAAAAGTATGAGCACCGACAACTAGAATGAGCGTGTGAACATGAATTTAATGTCGGTGAGAGATACATACTCCCCCAAGCTTAGGATTTTGGCCTAAGTTGGCCTATGGCCATGGCTCAAAGCTGCCCTCTCCGGTGTACGGAGGAGTGTCCTTTGGGTGCCACTGGTTGGCAATCTCCTCCGGATCCCACTGATAAACAAATTGTCGATAAGGGTCAAGGGGTGGCTCCGGCTCAGGCTCTGGAGCTGGTGTCAGGCTCCTGTATGCATAAAAGGCCTCCGGCAAAATGAGGTACGTGCCTGAAAATATGTTAAACAAAGAGGGCGCAGGCAAGGTAATAATCTCACAATAATTTTTATCAAATATCAATTTATACTTAAGCATCTTCTTCTTATCTTTAACAGTGAAATCATGTCTTGCCATACTCTTATAATCTAGAAAAATAGGGGGCAACAACCTTTTATGTTTCTCATAATGCCTAATAGGTATCCTAAAGTGTGCAGCAAGGCGCGAAGCAAAGATGCCTCCGAAAATGGGGCCCTTTGTACGGTTCAGATTTAATCGTTTAGCAACAATAGTGCCTAAACTGAAAGTGGTATCACGAAACAAAGCATGGCGCAAAATAACAAAATCAGGAGCACTGAGATTTCCACTGTTCCCGTGACCAATTAAGCATCTACTAGCAAATATTGCAAAGTAATGTAGAATAGGAAAATGTATGCTAGTAATTCTTGCATCGGAAACTTTCCTCGTTTCCCCTACAACAATCATATCAATAAACCCCTCCACATCATTACGATGTGGTTCCTATATGCTGCCCGCAAAGGGTATCTTACAGACCCAACAAAAATCATAGTGACATCTCCTTAACATCATCGTATAAGTGAAATTCCACTAAAGGTGGTGATTTCTTAGCATGAAAGTAAAAATTTTGCACGAAAATATTAGTGAGGAGGAGATACTGTTTGCGCTGGTCGCGGAGGAAGTCGATGAGGCCTGCATTCTCAGCCAAATAATAAAAGTCCTCATAAATCCTGGCTGTTCTCAACAACTCATCACAAGGCCATTCGCATGGCCGAACCTCCGTAGTGCCAGGGAGATTATATTTGGGCTTCTTATTCTCTTCACTTTGCTTATTGAGGGAGTCCTGGATAAGGGGGTGTTCGGATAGCCGGACTCCTGGACTATGAAGATACAAGATTGAAGACTGCGTCCCATGTCCGGAAGGGACTTTCCTTGGCGTAGAAGACAAGCTTGGCGATACGGATATGCAGATCTCCTACTATTGTAACCGACTTTGTGTAACCCTAACCCTCTCCGGTGTCTATATAAATCGGAGGGTTTTAGTCCGTAGGACAACATACACAACAATCATACCATAGGCTAGCTTCTAGGGTTTAGCCTCTCCGATCTCGTGGTAGATCTACTCTTGTACTACCCATATCATCAATATTAATCAAGCAGGACGTAGGGTTTTACCTCCATCGAGAGGGCCCGAACCTGGGTAAAACTTCGTGTCCCTTGCCTCCTGTTACCATCCAGCCTAGACGCACAGTTCGGGACCCCCTACCCGAGATCCGCCGGTTTTGACACCGACATTGGTGCTTTCATTGAGAGTTCCTCTATGTCGTCGCCATTAGGAAGGATGCCTCGCCCCGTCTTTAAAGACGACACCGTTTCTAAGTGAGCTTTGGCTGTCGGCCAAACCCTCCGGCTAGGTGGTTTTCTTATGACCGCCTGTTCGGCTTCTGCGCCGATGATGACTTCTTGAGCCATCGAAAACAATCTTCATGTCAGCTCGGAAATCGCCGAGCAGTTAGATCCAATGGAGCTATCCTCCATAAACGAGCTCTTGGATCGCTTCCCGCCCTGGGAGTCGCTACGGATTATGACCAGATTGGGCCTAAACCCGATCTAAGAGAGATTAACTCTCCCCAAGTCATCCATCATGTTGCCGTGGTAGAGGGACAGTGTGGCGACCCTTCATCTATCTTAAGGACTCGCTATGTCCGGATTCCCGATCCCTCCAAGCCGGATACCCGCGGAGGGGAGGATATCACTCAAGACCTGAACTTAGAGTCAGGCGACGGGCTGGATTCATTGGACAACATCCAGGAATCCAATTTTTCGAGTTCGGAAATTCCTCGGCCTCTGAGCCTCAGATGGGGTGAGGCTTCGGATTTAATTCCACCCACCCACCCCAACATAAGCGCTCTATCCAAAATCAGGCAAAAGCCCGATGAAACAGTACATCATTACTTGGCCAGATTCCTCCTGGTTAAGAACAGGCTAAGGGACTACCGCGAGGAAGACGCAATCTCAATCTTCTGCAATAATTGCACGGACAAGGGAATACTCAACGCCATAAGTCGACATGATATTACACACTTTGCTGACTTGGCGTCCATTGTATGAAAGTACTATGTGATGGAAAGCGCCTGGAAAACCGAAATCAAATTTTGGGACAATCCGGCCCTGAATACGAACCCAGTCCGAAATAAAAGGGTGCATCATCGCCAGACACCCGGGTCAAGCACTAAAAAGCAAAAACCCTCTATAGGGCATGGAACCGTACTGGAAGGATGGCTCAATGGACCCTGTAAAATTCACAGTACAGAGGACGCCACACCAACTCACAGCCTCAGAGCATGTTGGATACTCCGGCAGGTGGCCAAAATTGGCGAAAATCTCCTAATTTCGGAGGCCATAGAAAGCCACCCCAGAGACACCAATATGGTATTAACAGTCTTCGAGACTTTCGCATCAAATAATATGCGAAAAAGGACACTCCGCAGCCTTGCCGAAGTCTACCAAGTAGCAACAATAGACCCATGGAGTGTCACGGCTATTACCTTTAACGCCAGTGATGAACCTAAATTCTGAACAGCCCGAGCACCAGCCGCATTGGTCCTTAGTCCAATAGTGGACGACTTTCGTCTTACCAAGGTACTCATGGACGGCGGCAGCGGATTGAACCTCATTTATGAGGAAACCCTTCCAAAAATGGAAATAGACTAGAACCGCATCGAGCGAAGCAGCACAACCTTTATAGGAATAATCCCCAGTCGGGAAGCGCGCTATATAGGAAAAATCACACTAGATGTGGTGTTCGGCACGCCGGATAATTACAGGACCGAAGAGGTCACATTCCATGTGGCTCCGTTCAGCAGCGGTTATCACGCTCTACTAGGGCGGGAAGCGTTTACAATCTTCCAAGCAATACCCCATTACGGGTACATGAAGCTCAAGATACCTGGGCCTAACGGGATCATCATTCTCGCTAGTGATCCGGACATAGCACTCCGCGCCGAAAACAAGACAGCCGCACTGGCCCTTGAGGCACTATCCGAAGCCCTAGCGGCTGAGGAACTGACTGCACTACGCTCTACGGTGAATAGGGACGATGTGGTACTCGACAAAAGATCCAAGTCCACCTCCTTTAAACCGGTGGACGAAATAGTCAAATTCCAGGTCCATCCAACGGACCCCAATAAAACAGCTTCCATCGGGGCACAATTAAACCCTGATGTAGACGCCGCACTGCGAGAGTTCGTACGAGAGAACTGGGACATTTTCGCCTGGCACCCTTCAGACATGCCAGGAATCCCACGCAGGCTGGCCGAGCACAGCTTAAATATCCAAGCAGGATTCAAACCTGTCAAACAGGCTCTTCGGCATTTTTCCGAACCTAAGAGACAGGCCATGGGAGAGGAGCTAGCAAAGCTATTGGAGGCCGGATTCATCAGAGATATAAAACATCCGGACTGGCTAGCAAACCTGGTGATGGTACCAAAGAAGGACAAATCCTGGCGCCTGTGTGTTGATTTTAAAGACCTTAACAAGGCTTGCCCAAAGGATCCCTTCCCCCTCCCCCGCATGATCAAATTATCGACGCTACCGTAGGACACGATTCGTTGTGTTTCCTCGACGCATATTCCGGCTACCATCAAATCAAGATGGCAGAACCAGACCAAGCCGCAACGGCATTTATCACACCATACGGCCCATTCTGCTTCAACACGATGCCCTTCGGGCTCAAAAACGCCGGCGCAACATATCAGCGCATGATTCAGACATGTCTGGCAAGACAGATCGGCAAAACAGTGGAGGCATATGTAGATGACATGGTCGTCAAAACAAGACATGTCGAATCTCTAGTAGACGACTTGAGTCTCACATTTGATAACCTCCGAATATACGACATCAAGCTCAACCCGAAAAAATGCGTTTTCGGCGTTCTAGCTGGAAAGCTCTTGGGCTTCATTGTATCCGGTAGAGGAATTGAAGCAAATCCAGCCAAGATCCGAGCTTTGTCGCAACTGGATATCCCAAAGGACCTCAAACAAATACAAAAGTTAACCGGATGCGTGGCGGCTCTAAGCCGCTTTATCTCCCGCTTGGGAGAAAAGGCCCTACCCCTTTACTGCCTCCTTCGGCGCACCGAACACTTCAAATGGACGGATGCAGCCACGGCCGGACTCGACGAAATAAAAGCCATACTGGCAACAAACCCAATCCTGGCCGCGCCAAACATTGGCGAACCAATGCTATTATACATTGCAGCAACACATCAGGTTGTAAGCGCAGTGCTCGTCGTCGAACGAGAAGCAGACGGACACAAATTCCCCCTTCAAAAGCCGGTCTATTATGTGTCCACTGTCCTCACTCCCTGCAAATCACGGTACCCACATTATCAAAAGATCGTGTACGCGGTAATCATGGCATCTCGGAAGCTACGACACTACTTTCAGGAGTGTTCAATAACAGTAGCCTGGAAGTACCACTTAACGATATTATAAACAACCGTGACGCAACGGGCGGATTGCAAAATGGGCCATTGAGCTCCTCCCGTTCGACATAACTTATAAGCCACGGCGAGCCATCAAGTCGCAAGTCTTGGCCGACTTCGTCGCAGAATGGACGGAGGCCGAACTCCCTAAAGAGTACGGCACATATTCAAATTGGATCATGCATTTCGACGGCTCCAAGATGTTGGCCGGACTGGGGGCTGGCGTCGTTTTGACGTCCCCCACAGGAGACACAGTTCAATACGTACTCCAGATTATGTACACGGACTCCAACAATGCAGCCGAATATGAGGCCCTTTTACATGGTCTCCGGATGGCAGTATCCATGGGCATTCAACGCCTAGAGGTGCGCGGGGACTCGAACCTCGCAATATCCCAAATAAATGGAGACTTTGATGCCAAGGATCCAAAAATGGCAGCTTACCGCAACGCCGTCCTAAAAATGTCAGCTCGGTTCGAGGGGCTTGAATTTCACCATATAGCCCGGGAAAATAATCAGGCGGCAGATGTCCTGGCACGCATCGGCGCAAAACGCGATGTAGTCCCCCCCAACATCTTCTTGGAAAGGCTGTTCAAGCCATCCATAGTATGGGAAGGGGAGCCGAACAATAACAGCCCGGACCCAACCGCACTGCCCGACACCGAACATTCTGACACAATCGGAGGCTCTGCCAATGAAATAACACCTTCAGCCCACGTAATAATGGCCGTCATCGCCCCGTGGACAAAACCATTCCTCGCCTACCTTACTAGGCAGGAACTCCCCGAGGACCAAAATGAGGCACGCTGCATAGTGCGGCGATCCAAAGCCTACAGAGTCCACGAGGGAGAGCTTTATAAGAAAAGCACTACCGGAGTCCTTCAAAGGTGCATCTCCGAAGAGGAGGGGCGGAACCTCCGGGCTGAAATTCATGCCGGACTGGGCGGTCATCACGCTGCAGCTCGGTCCCTTGTAAGCAAGGCCTTCCGTACAGGCTTTTATTGGCCGACGGCCCGGGCAGACGCTCAGGACTTAGTCCAACGATGCACCGGTTGCCAGCTCTTTGCAAACCAAAGCCATATGCCACCCACCGCCCTCCAAACTATCCCCATTACTTGGCCCTTCGCGGTCTGGGGGCTTGACATGGTTGGACCCCTTAAAGGCGGAACCCACAAGCAAAAATACTTACTGGTCATGGTGGATAAGTTCACCAAATGGATAGAAGCCAAGCCTGTTAAGACGGCCGAATCCGGACCGGTGATAGACTTTATATCCGGGGTTGTACACCATTACGGCGTCCCCCACAGCATCATCACTGATAACGGCACGAACTTCACGGCCGACGAGGTAAAACTCTGGTG
This sequence comes from Triticum aestivum, assembly GCF_018294505.1. Classification (NCBI taxonomy): domain Eukaryota; kingdom Viridiplantae; phylum Streptophyta; class Magnoliopsida; order Poales; family Poaceae; genus Triticum; species Triticum aestivum. Next base: position 565,546,783 of record NC_057797.1, on the reverse strand, counting down.
CAAAAACATGGGCATCAAGCTCGATTATGCTTCCGTCTATCACCCACAAACTAACGGCCAGGTCGAACGTGCAAATGGTCTTATCATGAGCGGCATCAAACCCAGATTAGTGCGGTCCCTCAAGGAATCTAACACGCACTGGGTAGAGGAGCTCGACTCCGTACTCTGGGGGCTGCGGACCACGCCGAATCGCACCACCGGATACACACCATTCTTTATGGTGTACGGCGCAGAGGCAGTTTTGCCTTGCGACATAATTCATGACTCACCTCGAGTGCGCATGTACGAAGAAAGAGAAGCCGAGCTCGATCGGCAGGACAGCTTGGACGCATTGGAGGAGGAGCGTGATGTGGCAAAAGCCCGTTCCGCATTCTATCAACAGCAGGCTCGAAGATACCAAAGCAGAGAAGTACGGGCCAAAAATTACAACATCGGTGAATTAGTTCTATGACTACCAGACAAGAAAAAGGACAAACTCAAGCCCAAGTGGGAAGGTCCCTTCATAATTGACCAAGTACTGACTGGTGGAGCGTACCGCCTGCGGGATGCATCGGATAACCGACTCGAGCCGAACCCATGGAACGCAGCCCGTCTCCGAAGATTCTATGCCTAGCGCCGGACTCTGTGTTCGTCTCCTTCCTCTGTCCATTTTTTATATATTTTCTGTCTTACATTTCTCTTCCTCTCTCTCTCTTTTAGCCTTTAAAGGCTCATAAAGTGATGCGCTATCCGCGCTCATTAAACCTGGGGGCTTCTTTAAACAGAAGCTTATTCATACGGGCTTCATGCCCAACACATGTGTCACACTTCCGCATGTACCTTTTATTCACCATTATATGCATCGATATGACTTAAGTTTTGGCCAAGCTGGGTTGCCTGGCTCCTGTGCTTACCCCTACGTTCCCGATTGTTCGGCTAGGTGGTAAAGGGAGCACCTTTGCGATTGTTACTGCCGGGTCAGCCGGACATGTACCTCAGACTGGGTGAAGCCGAATGATAGTGTTCTTAAGGGAATATTCGGTCGGTGAACTAAAGATGATCTTTTTTTATTTTTATCTATACGCCCCCAGATGTTTTTCCTGCGTTTCTTTTCGCAGCATGGACATGCACCTTAGGGCATGCCTCCCAGGGAAAGGAACCCCTAACGGAACTATTCTCCCTGGAAGATGTTTCTTACTAACCATGTAATATAACATAACTAGTCGGGCACTTGTCTGTTCACGCACTAATGACCCCTACGCCTGGTCTCCATGCATTCCCCGGTTCCTATATAACCGCATGGGAATTCGGACACACTCCGGACCGTCAGGTCCCGAGGCTGAAGCGAAAAGGTCGGCCATGACAAATGATCTACAATCCGGCTAGAAGGCATTATAAATGTCAATTAAATTACATAGTCATTTTGACTGATTGTATTCCTCTTCAATACCATCTAACAGGCTGTCTAATTTACAGTCCTGCTGGGAATACTTTGCGGCCAACTCTACTTGGCCGTATACTAAGCTTACAGGGATCTCCTTCCCATCGGGCCCTACAGGACCGACCTCGGCCATGTGGTTGGGGTCAGCCTTTGCGTACCGCGTCTTCACCATGGCCCAGGCCTCCCTCGCGCCTTGACGGCAGGCCGATATCTTCCACAATCGGAAGCGCCACCGTGCTCCCTTTAGCTTCTCCGCAAGCTCTCCAAGACCTTCGGGCATGGAGACGGATGGCCACAGGGCCTGGGCGACGCCTTGCATCGCCTGCCGAACTTGATCGAGCAGTTGCGAGAGCTCAGGAAGAAGGTCACCCGTAGAACCGGGCATCTCCTCCGCAGGACGACCTGTTAGCACACCTACAGACGTTGCTCTGTTAGTCGACTTCCCCGCCGAACTTTCTTTCAAAGGTTCGCTCAAGCACTTACTAAATATGCTGCGCCGAAGCCGCTGATTCTCCTTAACGGAGTCTGACAGCTGGGCACGAACATCTTTCAGCTCGACGCCCAGCCTGGTGTTGGCATCTTGGAGATTGTTCTTCTCCCGCCTCACCTTTGTCAGCACCTTCTCACCAGGCTTTAGCTGGCGTAGGAGGTGTTGCCTTTCCGGATTCAATCCGGCGCCATCTGCAATTTCATTTGTCAGATTCGCACCCATGCCGTGCTTCGCAGAATACTTATCTTTCGAAGTATATATTATCAGAGGGGGTCTCCTTGGGCTCCCCTGCCGCGGCTAGTGCGGCCTCAAGTTGGGCTTTGCACTCTTCCAGCTCCTTGGACAGTAGGGAATTCTTTTTTGTAAGAACCTGCATAACAAGTGATCCTTAAATCAGTTATTCTAACTGTTTCAAGTCTCGGGGGCTACTGGTATCTATATATAATTACCAAAATTTTCTTACCCGTATGTCTTTTACATATTGCTCCGTGGCTCTGGCTAGACCATTTTGAGCGGCACGGAGGTACGCATCTCCCGATTTGAAGGCATCTAACGCCTCTTGGGAGAAACAAGCGTCACGAAGAATTGTTCGGCGATGCCTGTGGTTCATGGCACTCTCCACCTCAGAGTTGGTGGTAGACAACCTGTCCACATCCTCCGTCGGAGGAGTGCCCGATGCGCGCCTTGTGTTCGCCTCCACCTCCGGACCAGGCTTTGGAGCCTGGCTGGTGGAGGCACGGTTGGCAGCCTCTCCGAATCCAGTCCGGCAAGGTCTCTTTGTCCTGAAGAGAGCACGAGTGTTAATGTGCCTTGAAGGTGTAACACATGGGATAAGGGGGCGCGCCATACCTTTGCACTGACGTCTCGGTTCGGACTGCACCTCTTTTCTGCCCATGGGGCGCTGCGGCCCCTCGTTGGCTTGTCGCCGCAGGATCGGCCTCCCGTTTCTGGGAGGCCGGGATTAGCCCTGGGTAATCAGCCGTAATGGCCACCAAGGCGTTGTCCTTGCTCAATTTATGGAACACTCCATCAATCAGCTCCACCGAAAAGTCCGGATCCTCTTGAGAGTCCGGGTCGAGGGATCGTCCTGGGTCCTCGGGTTGTGGAGGAGGGCTGCTTATTTCTTTAACAGCCTGGCACAGTTCCTGCGTTGAAATCACTAGATTGAATATTTAACAATGGGGATATAAAACGGATGGACAAGATGTGACCACTCACCCAGCTTGGAGGATTGTACATGGAAAATCCACCCTTTGGGTCGACGCGGAGAAAATCCTCCTCTTCTCCCTTGTACAAAGCGGACAAGGTCTTTATTAGAGCCGCAGCCGAATCTGGCCCCTTACGGCCATAGCGGGTGGTGTCGTCCTCCCTGTTGAAGTCCCACATGGGGTGGCCTCTATACTATAGCGGCTGCACCCCTCGCATGATGCATGCGGCCATGACCCCGATCATGGTCAGTCCGGAATGAGCTAGCAATCTTATCCGGCCCATCAGGTAAATAACGTCCCTGTCACTTTCCCTCTGAGGGATCCATGGACGCCAGCTTAGGCGTTTCTTTAAGGGAGCACTATCGAATTCAGGGAGGTCGATCCGGATAGGATCCGGCAGCGGGACATCTTCTATATAAAACCATTCCGAGGGCCAGTCTTCAGACGCCTTCTTTGGGGTTCCGGACAGATATCCGGTCCCGGCGATGCGCCACACTTCGGCTCCGCCCACTTGATACATTGACCCCTTCTTGGAACGGGGCACAAGGCAGAATAGCTCTTTCCACAACCCGAAATGAGCCTCAACACCCAAGAATAGCTCGCAGAGGGCTACAAAGCCCGTGATATGCAATACGGAGGCAGGCGTGAGATTATGTAGCTGGAGGCCGTAGAACTCCAGCAGCCCCCGGAGAAATGGATGGATTGGAAATCCGAGCCCCCTTATTAAATAAGGGACGAGGCACACCCGCTCTCCTTTGGAGGGATTAGGGGCACTCTCTGCTTGCTCTCCGCCGTTATAGACGGCAAGACCGGCTCGAACCGGGACCATATAGGCCGGGGGGAGAAATCCCTTGGTCTGGAGCGTCACTAGCTCGCTATGCGGGACAGAGCATCTCTCCCAATATCCAGGCTTAGGGCTGGAAGGGCGAGGGAAGGAGTTGCGATGGCTGGCCATGGTGGAATGGACCTTTGTCGGATGCGCTCTGATGAACACTCGCGAAGGGGAGAAGGTGTGGTTTGGATCTAAATCCCCGTCCCCTTAAATAGGGCAACTCATTTATGCGGCTAGGGGTGTGGATGTAAAAACACTCAGACTTTTCATATTTGTTTGACACGTGGGAAGCAGACATTATTGGGCATAGAAGCCAAGGAAGCGCAACATCTACAAGAAACTGGACTTTATTCAACAGGTACACGGAATTTGGGGGAGAACCCGCCTTGCAATGCCGAAGACAATCTGCGCGCCGGACTCATCGTCATTGAAGCCTGGTTCGGGGGCTACTGAGGGAGTCCTGGATAAGGGGGTGTTCGGATAGCCGGACTATACCTTCAGCCGGACTCCTGGACTATGAAGATACAAGATTGAAGACTTTGTCCCGTGTCCGGAAGGGACTTTCCTTGGCGTGGAAGGCAAGCTTGGCGATACAGATATGCAGATCTCCTACTATTGTAACTGACTTTGTGTAACCCTAACCCTCTCCGGTGTCTATATAAACCGGAGGGTTTTAGTCCGTAGGACAACATACACAACAATCATACCATAGGCTAGCTTCTAGGGTTTAGCCTCTCCGATCTCGTGGTAGATCTACTCTTGTACTACCCATGTCATCAATATTAATCAAGCAGGACGTAGGGTTTTACCTCCATCGAGAGGGACCGAACCTGGGTAAAACTTCGTGTCCCTTGCCTCCTGTTACCATCCGGCCTAGACGCACAGTTCGGGACCCCCTACCCGAGATCCGCCGATTTTGACACCGACACTTATCCTTCGAGCTTCGGCTCAAAGAGCCCCTCAACAATCTTTTCATCATTTTCTTTCTCTGAAAAATTTCTGAAATTTTTAGTGACTCAAAATAAAAGTGAACCAAACTAAACAAGATTAATAGCAACTACTCCCACAAGTTCCTAGAAGCTATATCATGCATTAAAACTACTTTGGACCATATAAAATTGACATGCAAGCTCAAGAACAGGGTCACCTTAGCAGCAAAAATTTGCAATAAATAAAGCAATATAACAAAAACTAATTAGACCATTGGAGGAGTCATGTACCGAAGAACAATCCCCCAAAGCAGTTTTGTGAATGGAGCTTTGAGCTAGGAGATCGAAAATGGCAGCAAGATGAGCTAGAACTCGGGTTTGAGTTGTGGGATGATTTTTTTGGAGGAAGACGAAGTGTGTGGGTGCTAGAATAAGTGGAGGGGGTCCACGTGGGGCCCACGAGGCAGGGGGCGTGCCCTGCACCCTCGTGGCCAGATGGTGGGTCCGCCTGGTGTGTTCTGAGTGCTAGATATTCTTAAATATTCTACAAAAAAAATCATATTTCATTTTCAAGACATTTGGAGAACTTCTATTTTGGGGTATTTTTTATTGCAAGGATAATTCAGAAAACAGACAGAAAATACTATTTTTGCTTTATTTAATATAAATAACAGAAAGTAAAAGGAGGGTACAGAAAGTTGTGCTACGTCATTGTTATCAAGATCAACGGCAGGTTCACTCTCTACGTCATTGTTATTGCTAGGTTGAGCATCAACATGAACATCATCATTAATATTATCACTAGGTTCATGTTCATTACCAGATTGTGTTTCAACATCAGAAATAGAAATACCATTGGGATTCTCAGGTGTGTCAACAACAGGTTCACTAGAAGCATCCAAAGTCCTATCATTTTTCTTTTTCTTCTTTTTAGAAGAACCAGGTTCCTCAATATTAGTTTTCTGAGAATCTTGCTCAACTCTCTTAGGGTGGCCCTCAGGATACAAAGGTTCCTGAGTCATTTTACCTCCTCTAGTCGCAACTCTAATAGCATTATCATTTTTCTTATTATTTAATTCATTGAGCAAATCATTCTAAGCTTTAAGCACTTGTTCTACTTGAGTGGTAACCATATAAGCATGTTTACTAATAAGTTTAAGATCACCTTTAACTCTTGACATATAATCACTCAAGTGTTCAATCATATAAGCATTATGTCTCAATTGTCTACCAACATAAGCATTGAAGTCTTCTTGTTTAACAATAAAATTATCAAACTCATCCAAGCATTGGCTAGCAAAATTAGTAGATGGGATTTCAACCTTATCAAATCTATATAGAGAATTTACCTTTACTACCTGTGTAGGGTTATCAAGACCATGTATCTCTTCAATAGGCGGTAAATTCTTAACATCTTCAGCTTTAATACCCTTTTCTTTCATAGATTTCTTTGCCTCTTGCATATTTTCAGGACTGAGAAATAGAATACCCCTTTTCTTCGGAGTTGGCTTAGGAGTTGGTTCAGAAAGTGTCCAATCATTATCATTACTCAACATATTATTCAATAGCAACTCGGCTTGATCAACAATTCTTTCCCGGAAAACACAACCAGCACAACTATCCAGGTGGTCTCTGGAAGCATCGGTTAGTCCATTATAAAAGATATCAAGTATTTCATTTTTCTTGAGAGGATGATCAGGCAAAGCATTAAGTAATCGGAGAAGCCTCCCCCAAGCTTATGGGAGACTCTCTTCTTCAATTTGCACAAAATTATATATTTCCCTTAAGGCAGCTTGTTTCTTATGAGCAGGGAAATATTTAGTAGAGAAATAATAAATCATATCCTGGGGACTATGCACACAACCAGAATCAAGAGAATTAAACCATATTTTAGCATCACCCTTTAATGAAAACGGAAATAACTTAAGGATATAGTAGTAACGAATTTTTTCCTCATTAGTGAATAGGGTGGCTATATCATTCAATTTAGTAAGATGTGCCACAACAGTTTCAGATTCATAGCCATAAAAAGGATCAGATTCAACCAAAGTAATTATCTCAGGATCGATAGAGAAATCATAATCCTTATCAGAAATACAAATAGGTGAAGTAGCAAAAGCAGGGTCATATTTCATTCTAGCATTCAAAGATTTTTCTTTCAGCTTAGCTAACAGTTTCTTAAGATCATATCTATCTTTGCAAGCTAAAAGATCTCTATCAGTTTCTTCATCCATAACATAACCCTCAGGCACATCAGGCAATTCATAATTAGGGGGAGAATCTTCATCATCACTTTCATCAATATTATCAGTTTCAATAATTTCATTCTCTCTAACCCTAGCAAGTTGTTCATCAAGAAATTCACCTAATGGCACAGTATTATCGAGCATAGAAGTAGTTTCATCATAAGCATCATGCATAGCAGAAGTGGCATCATCAATAACATGCGACATATCATAATGAATAGCAGGAGTAGGTGTCGCAAGTTTACTCAAAATAGAAAGTGATTCAAGTGCAGGGCTAGATGGCAATTCCTTACCTCCCCTCGTAGTTGAGAGAAAAATCTTGGTTCCTTCATCTTTCAAGTTCCTCATAGTGATCAACAGATATAAATCCCAAGTGACTCAAAGAATAGAGTTATGCTCCCTAGCAACGGCGCCAGAAAATAGTATTGATAACCCACAAGTATAGGGGATCACAACCGTTTTCGAGGGTAGAGTATTCAACCCAAATTTATTGATTCGACACAAGGGGAGCCAAATAATATTCTCAAGTATTAACAATTGAGTTGTCAATTCAACCGCACTTGAAAGACTTAATATCTGCAGCAAAGTATTTACTAGCAAAGTAATATGGAAGTAGAGGTAACGGTGGCAAAGGTAAAAGTAGCCGTTTTGTAGTAATTGTAATAGTGGAAACGGAAAAGTAACTAAGCAAAGATCAATATGTGAAAAGCTCGTAGGCACTGGATCAGTGATGGATAATTATGTCGGATGCGATTCCTCATGCAACAGTTATAACATAGGGTGACACTGAACTAGCTCCAGTTCATCAATGTAATGTAGGCATGAATTCCGAATATAGTCATACGTGCTTATGGAAAAGAACTTGCATGACATCTTTTGTCCTACCCTCCCGTGGCAGCGGGGTCCTATTGGAAACTAAGGGATATTAAGGCCTCCTTTTCATAGAGTACCTGACCAAAGCATCAACACTTAGTGTGAAGGAAATATGCCCTAGAGGCAATAATAAAGTTATTATTTATTTCCTTATATCATGATAAATGTTTATTATTCATGCTAGAATTGTATTAACCGGAAACTTAGTACATGTGTGAATACATAGACAAACAAAGTGTCACTAGTATGCCTCTACTCGACTAGCTCGTTGAATCATAGATGGTTCAGTTTCCTAGCCATAGACATGAGTTGTCATATGATTAACGGGATCACATCATTAGAGAATGATGTGATTGACTTTACCCATTCCGTTAGCTTAGCACGATGATCATTTAGTTTGTTGCTGCTGCTTTCTTCATGACTTATACATGTTCCTCTGACTATGAGATTATGCAACTCCCGAATACCGGAGGAACACTTTGTGTGCTACCAAACATCACAACATAACTGGGAGATTATAAAGGTGCTCTATAGGTGTCTCTGATGGTACTTGTTGAGTTGGCATAGATCGAGATTAGGATTTGTCACTCCGATTGTCGGAGAGGTGTCTCTAGGCCCTCTCGGTAATGCATATCACTATAAGCCTTGCAAGCAATGTGACTAATGAGTTAGTTGCAGGGTGATGCATTACGGAACGAGTAAAGAGACTTGTCGGTAACGAGATTGAACTAGGTATTGAGATACTGACGATTGAATCTCGTGAAAGTAACATACCGATGACAATGGGAACAATGTATTGATGTTATGCGGTTTGACCGATAAAGATCTTTGTAGAATATGTAGGAGCCAATATGAACATCCAGGTTCTGCTTTTGGTTGTTGACCAGAGAGGTGTCTCGGTCATGTCTACATAGTTCTCGAACCCATAGGGTGCGCACGCTTAACGTTTGGTGACAATCAGTATTATGAGTTTATGTGATTTGATGTACCGAAGGTAGTTCGGAGTCCCATATAAGACCAGGGACATGACGAGGAGTCTCGAAATGGTCGAGACGTAAAGATCGATATATTGGACGACTATATTCGGACATCGGAAATGTTCCGAGTGATTCGGATATTTTTTGGTGCCGGGGAGTTACGGGAATACGGGGAAGAAGTATTGGGCCTCATGGGCCAAGTGATGGAACAGAGGAGGCAGGGCGCGCGCCTCCCTAGCCCAAACCGAATTGGACTAGGGGGCCGGCCCCCTTTCCTCCTTTCCTCCCCCTCCTTCATTCTCCTCTTCCCCCTTCCTTTCCTCCTCCTAGTAGGAGTAGGAAAGGGGAGTCCTACTCCTACTAGGAGGAGGACTCCTCCTCCTGGTGCGCCCTACAGGGGCCGGTCGGCCTCCCCCCTTGCTCCTTTATATACAGGGGCAGGGGGGCACCCTAGAACACACAAGTTGATTGTTCCAAGCCGTTTGCGGTGGCCCCTCCACCATAATCCACCTCAATCATACAGTAGAGGTGCATAGGCGAAGCCCTGCGTCAGTAGCAATATCATCATCGTCATCACGCCGTCGTGCCGACGGAACTCTCCTGTGAAGCTCTGCTAGATCGGAGTTCATGGGACGTCATCGAGCTGAACGTGTGCTGAACTCGGAGGTGCCGTATGTTCGGTACTTGGAGCGGTCGGATTGTGAAGACGTACGACTACATCAACCGCATTCTCATAACGCTTCTACTTACGGTCTACGAGGGTACGTGGATGATACTCTTCCCTCTCATTGCTATGCATCACCATGATCTTGCGTGTGCGTAGGAAAATTTTGAAATTACTGCATTCCCCAACAGTGGTATCAGAGCTAGGTTTATGCGTAGATGTCATATGCATAAATAGAACACAAAGGAGTTGTGGCCGTGGGTATATACATATTGCTTGCCGTCACTAGTTGATTCTTGATTCAGCGGCATTGTTGGATGAAGCGGCCCAAACCGACATTACACGTAGGCTTACGCGAGACTAGTTCTACTGACGTGCTTCGCACACAGGTGGCTAGTGGGTGTCTGTTTCTCCAGCTTTAGTTGAATCGGATTCAATGAACAGGGTTCTTTCTGAAGATCAAAAAGCAATCACTATACCGCGTTATGGTTTTTTATGCGTAGGTAAGAACGGTTCTTGCTCAGCCTGTAGCAGCCACGTAAAACTTGCAACAACAAAGTAGAGGACTCCTAACTTGTTTTTGCAGGGCATGTTGTGATGTGATATGGTCAAGACGTGATGAGATATAAATTGTTGTATGAAATGATCATGTTTTGTTGAAGTTATCGGCAATTGGCTTAAGCCATATGGTTGTCTCCTTATTGCATAAGATGCAAGCACCAAATAATTGTTTTACTTTATCGCTATGCGATAGTAATAGTTACAAGAGAAATAATAGGCGAGACGACTATGTGATGACACATTGATAGAGATCAAGATGATGGAGATCATGGTGTCATGCCGGTGGCGATAGAGATCATGACGATACTTTGGAGATGGAGATCAAAGGCGCAAGATGATCATGGCCATATCATGTCACATATTTTGATTGCATGTGATGTTTATCTTTTATACATCTTATTTTGCTTAGTTCGGCGGTAGCTTTATAAGATGATCTCTCACTAAATGTCAAGGTAAAAGTATTCTCCCTGAGTATGCACCGTTGCCAAAGTTTGTCGTGCCGAGACACCACGTGATGATCGGGTGTGATAAGCTCAGCGTTCATCTACAACGGGTGTAAGACAGTTTTGCACACGCAGAAATACTCGGGTTAAACTTGACGAGCCTAGCATATGCAGATATGGCCTCGGAACACTGGAGACCGAAAGGTCGAGCGTAAATCATATAGTAGATATGATCAACATAATGATGTTCACCATTGAAAACTACTCCATCTCACGTGATGATCGGACATGGTTTAGTTGATTTGGATCACGTGATTATTTAGATGACTAGAGGGATGTCTATCTAAGTGGGAGTTCTTAAGTAATATGATTAATTGAACTTTAAATGTATCATGAACTAAGTCCTAATAGTATTTGCATTTCTATGTTGTAGATCAATAGCTCGCACATAGCTTCCCCGTTTATTTTTTGATATGATCCTAGAGAAAAATAAATTGAAAGATGTTAGTAGCAATGATGCGGACTAGGTCCGTGATCTGAGGATTATCCTCATTGCTGCACAGAAGAATTATGTCCTTGATGCACCGCTAGGTGATGGACCTATTCCAGAGAGTAGATACAGACGTGATGAACGTTTGATAAAGCTTGGTATGATGACTACTTGATAGTTTAGTGCACCATGCTTTACGGCTTAGAACCAGGATTTCAAAAATGTTTTAAATGCCACAGAGCATATAAGATGTTCTAAGAGTTGAAATTGGTATTTCATACTCATGCCCGTGTCGAGTGGTAGAAAACCTCTGACAGTACTTTGCCTACAAGATGGAGGAGAATAGCTCAAATAGTGATCATATGTTCAGAATGTCTGAGTACTACAATCACTTGAATCAAGTGGGAGTTAATCTTCCAGATAAGATAGTGAGACAGAGTTCTCTAGTCACTATTACCAAGTTACTGGAACTTCGTGATGAACTATAATATGCAAGGGATAACGGAAACGATTCCCAAGCTCTTCGTGATGCAGAAATCGACGAAGGTAGAAATCAAGAAAAGCATCAAGTGTTGATGGTTGACAAGACCACTAGTTTCAAGAAAAGCTCAAAGGGATGAAGGGGAACTTCAAGAAGAACGGAAAGCAAGTTGCTGCGCAAGTGAAGAAGCCCAAGTCTATACCTAAGCCTGAGACCAAGTGCTTCTACTGCAAAGGGACTGGTCACTGGAAGCAGAACTGCCCCAAGTATTTGGCGGATAAGAAGGATGGCAAAGTGAACAAAGGTATATTTGATATACATGTTATTGATGTGTACTTTACTAGTGTTTATAGCAACCTCTCATTATTTGATACTACTTCAGTTGCTGAGATTAGTAACTCGAAACGAGAGTTGCAGAATGAACATAGACTAGTTAAGGGTGAAGTGACGATGTGTGTTGGAAGTGGTTCCAAGATTGATATGATCATCATCACACACTCCCTATACTTTCGGGATTAGTGTTGAACCTAAATAAATGTTATTTGGTGTTTGCGTTAAGCATGAATATGATTTGATCATGTTTATTGCAATACGGTTATTCATTTAAAGTAGAGAATGATTGTTGTTCTGTTTACATGAATAAAACCTTCAATGGCCATACACCCAAGGTGAATGGTTTATTGAATCTCGATCGTAGTGATACACATATTCATAATATTGAAACCAAAAGATGCAAAGTTAATAATGATAGTGCAACTTATTTGTGGCACTGCCGTTTAGGTCATATTGGTGTAAAGCGCATGAAGAAAATCCATGTTGATGGGCTTTTGGAATCACTTGATTATGAATCAGTTGATGCTTGTGAACCATGCCTCATGGGCAAGATTACTAAGACTCTGTTCTCCAAAACAATGGAGTGAGCAACAGACTTGTTGGAAATAATACATACTGATGTATGCAGTCCGATGAGTGTTGAGGCTCGCGGCAGGTATCGTTATTTTCTGACCTTCACATATGATTTGAGTAAGATATGGGTATATCTTCTTGATGAAACATAAATATGAAACATTTGAAAAGTTCAAATAATTTTAGAGTGAAGTGGAAAATCATTGTAACAAGAAAATAAAGTTTCTACGATCTGATCATGGAGGAGAATATTTGAGTTACGAGTTTGGTATTGATTTGAAACAATGCGGAATAGTTTCGCAACTCACGCCACCTGGAACACCACATCGTAATGGTGTGTCCGAACATCGTAACCGTACTATATTAGATATGGTGCAATATATGATGTCTCTTACCGATTTACCACTATCGTTTTGGTGTTATGCATTAGAGACATCTGCATTCACGTTAAATAAGGCACCATCTAAATCCGCTAAGACGACGCCATATGAATTGTGGTTTGTCAAGAAACCAAAGTTGTCGTTTCTTAAAGTTTGGGGTTGCGATGCTTATGTGAAAAAGTTTCATCCTGATTAGCTCAAACCCAAATTGGAGAAATGTGTCTTCATAGGATACCAAAGGAGACAGTTGGGTACACCTTCTATCATAGATCCAAAGGCAAGACATTTGTTGCTAAGAATGGATCCTTTCTAGAGAAGGAATTTCTCTCGGAAGAAGTGAGTGGGAGGAATGTAGAACTTGATGATGTAATTGTACCTTCTCCCGAATTGGAAAGTAGTTCATCACAGAAATCAGTTCTAGTGATCTCTACACCAATTAGCGAGGAAGCTAATGATGATGATCATGAAGCTTTAGATCAAGTTACTACCGAACCTCGTAGGACAACCAGAGTATGGTCCGCACCAGAGTGGTACGGTAATCCTTTCTGGAAAGCATGTTACTAGACCATGACGAACATACAAACTATGAGGAAGCGATGATGAGCCTAGATTCCGCAAAGTGGCTTGAGGCAATGAAATCTGAGATGGGATCCATGTATGAGAGCAAAGTATGGACTTTTATTGACTTGCCCAATGATTAGTGAATCATTGAGAATAAATGGATCTTCAAGAGGAAGACGGACACTGATAGTAGTGTTACTATCTACAAAGCTTGAATAGTGGCAAAATGTTTTTGACAAGTTCAAGGTGTTGACTATGATGAGATTTTCTCACTCGTATCGATGCTTAAAAGTTTGTCAGAATCATGTTAGCAGTTGCCGCATTTTATGAAATCTGGCAAATGGATGTCAAAACTGTATTCCTTCATGGATTTCTTAAAGAAGAGTTGTATATGATGTAACCAGAAGGTTTTGTCGATCCTAAAGGTGCTAACAAAGTGAGCAAGCTCCAACGATCCATCTATGGACTGGTGCAAGCATCTCAGAAGTTGGAATATATGCTTTAATAAAGTGATCAAAGCATATGGTTTTATACAGACTTGCGGTGAAGCCTGTATTTACAAGAAAGTGAGTGGGAGCACTACAACATTCCTGATAAGTATATGTAAATGACATATTGTTGATCAGAAATAATGTAGAATTTTCTGGAAAGCATAAAGGAGTGTTTGAAAGAAGTTTTTTAAAGAAAGACCTTGGTGAAGCTACTTACATATTGAGCATCAAGATCTATAGAGATAGATCAAGACGCTTGAGAAGTTTTTTTTCAATGAGTACATACCTTGACAAGATTTTGAAGTAGTTATGGAACAGTCAAACAAAGAGTTCTTGCCTGTGTTGCAAGGTGTGAAGTTGAGTAAAGACTCAAAATCCGACCACAACAGAAAATAGAAAGAGAATGAAAAGTCATTCCCTATGCCTCAGTCATAGGTTCTATAAAGTATGCTATGCTGTTTACCAGTCCTATTGTATACCTTAGCATGATTCTCGCAAGGGAATACAATAGTGATCTAGGAGTAGATCACTGGACAACGTTCAAAATTATCCTTAGAGGACTAAGGAAATATTTCTCGGTTATGGAGGTGATAAAAGAGTTCGTCGTAAATAGTTACGTCGATGCAAGATTTTTACATCAATCTAGATGACTCTAAGTCTCGATCTGGATACATATTGAAAGTGCGAGCAATTAGCTAGAGTAGCTCCGTGCAGGGCATTGTAGACATAAAAATTTGCGAAATACACACGGATCTGAATGTTGCAGACCTGTAGACTAAACTTCTCTCACAAGCAAAACATGATCACTCTTTAGGTGTTAATCACACAACAATGTGAACTAGATTATTGACTCTAGTAAACCCTTTGGGTATTAGTCACCTAGAGATGTGAAACTAATCACATAAAGATGTGAACTAGATTATTGACTCTAGTGCAAGTGGGAGACTGAAGGAAATATGCCCTAGAGGCAATAGTAAAGTTATTATTTATTTCCTTATATCATGATAAATGTTTATTATTCATGCTAGAATTGTATTAACCGGAAACTTAGTACATGTGTGAATACATAGACAAACAAAGTATCACTAGTATGCCCCTACTTGACTAGCTCGTTGAATCAAAGATGGTTAAGTTTCCTAGCCATAGACATGAGTTGTCATTTGATTAACGGGACCACATCATTAGAGAATGATGTGATTGACTTGACCCATTCCGTTAGCTTAGCACGATGATCGTTTAGTTTGTTGCTACTGCTTTCTTCATGACTTATACATGTTCCTCTGACTATGAGATTATGCAACTCCTAAATACCGGAGTAACACTTTGTGTGCTACCAAACATCACAAGTAACTGCGTGATTATAAAGGTGCTCTACAGGTGTCTCAGATGGTACTTGTTGAGTTGGCATAGATCGAGATTAGGATTTGTCACTCCGATTGTTGGAGAGGTATCTTTGGGCCCTCTCGGTAATGCATATCACTATAAGCCTTGCAAGCAATGTGACTAATGAGTTAGTTGCGGGATGATGCATTACAGAATGAGTAAAGAGACTTGCCGGTAACGAGATTGAACTAGGTATTGAGATACCGATGATTGAATCTCGGGCAAGTAACATACCGATGACAAAGGGAACAACATATGTTGTTATGCGGTTTGACCGATAAAGATCTTCGTAGAATATGTAGGAGCCAATATGAACATCCAGGTTCCGCTATTGGTTATTGACCGGAGACATGTCTCGGTCATGTCTACAAAGTTCTCGAACCCGTAGGGTCCGCATGCTTAATGTTCGGTGACGATCGGTATTATGAGTTTATGTGATTTGATGAACCTAAGGTAGTTTGGAGTCCCGGATGAGACCGGGTACATGACGAGGAGTCTCAAAATGGCTGAGACGTAAAGATCGATATATTGGTCAACTATATTCGGACATCGGAAAGGTTCTGAGTGATTTGGGTATTTTTCGGAGTACCGAGGAGTTACAGGAATACGGGGAAGAAGTATTGGGCCTCATGGGCCAAGTGGTGGATGAGAGGAGGCAGGGCGCGCGGCCCCCTAGCCCAAACTGAATTGGACTAGGGGGGCGGCCCCCTTTCCTCCTTTCCTCCTCTCCTTCCTTCTCCTCTTCCCCTTCCTTTCCTCCTCCTAGTAGGAGTAGGAAAGGGGAGTCCTACTCCTACTAGGAGGAGGACTCCTCTTCCTGGCACGCCCTACACGGGCCGACCGGCCTCCCCCTACCTTGCTCCTTTATATACGGGGGCATGGGGCACCCTAGAACACACAAGTTGATTGTTCCAAGCCGTGTGCGGTGCCCCCTTCCACCATAATCCACCTCGATCCTATCGTAGCGGTGCTTAGGCGAAGCCCTGCGTCGGTCGCAATATCATCACCGTCATCATGCTGTCGTGCTGAAGGAACTCTCCTGTGAAGCTTTGCTGGATCAGAGTTCGTGGAACGTCATCGAGCTGAACGTGTGCTGAACTCGGAGGTGCCATACGTTTGGTACTTGGATCGGTCGGATCGTGAAGACGTACGACTACATCAACCGCGTTCTCATAACGCTTCCACATACGGTCTACGAGGGTACGTGGATGATACTCTTCCCTCTCGTTGCTATGCATCACCGTGATCTTGTGTGTGCGTAGGAAAGTTTTGAAATTACTGTGTTCCCCAACATAATGAATACATGAACTCCTCAAATTACAATCATCACCGGGGTGGTCCCGATTATTGTCACTCCGGGGTTACCAGATCATAACACATAATAGGTGAGTATTGACTTGCAAGATAGGATAAATAACTCACATATATTCATGAAAACATAATAGGTTCAGATCTAAAATCATGGCACTCGGGCCCTAGTGACAAGCATTAAGCATAGCAAAGTCAGAGCAACATCAATCTCAGAACATAGTGGATACTAGGGATCAAACCCTAACAAAACTAACTTGATTACATGATAAATCTCATCCAACCCATCACTGTCTAGCTAACATACGATGGAATTACTCACGCATGGTGGTGAGCATCATGAAATTGGTGATGGAGGAAGGTTGATGATGACGACAGCGACAAATTCCCCTCTCAGGAGCCCCAAATGGACTCCATATCAGCCCTCTAAAGAGATATTAGGGCTTGATACGTCCATTTTGCATCATGCTTTTATATCGATATTTATTGCATTATGGGCTGTTATTACACATTATGTCACAATATTTATGCCCATTCTCTCTTATTTTACAAGGTTTACATGAAGAGGGGGAATGCCGACAGCTGGAATTCTGGGCTGGAAAAGGAGCAAATATTAGAGACCTATTCTGCACATCTCCGAAAGTCCTGAAACTCCATGGGAGTTATTTTCAAAATATATAAAAAATACTGAGCGAAGAAAGTACCAAAGGGGGTCCACCCACCATCCACGAGGGTGGGGGCGCGCCCTACCCCCCTGGGCGCGCCCCCTGCCTCATGGGCCCCATGGTGGCCCTCTAATGCCCATCATTGGCTATATGGAGTCTTTCGTCGAGGGAAAAATCATAAGCAAGCTTTCGAGAAGAAACTCCGCCGCCACGAGGCGGAACCTTGCCGAAACCAATCTAGGGCTCCGGCAGAGCTGTTCTGCCGGGGAAACTTCCCTCCGGGAGGGGGAAATCATCACCATCGTCATCACCAACGATCCTCTCATTGGGAGGGGGTCAATCTCCATCGACATCTTCACCAGCACCATCTCATCTCAAACCCTAGTTCATCTCTTGTATCCAATCTTTGTATCCAAACCTCAGATTGGTACCTGTGGGTTGCTAGTAGTGTTGATTACTCCTTGTTGTTGATGCTAGTTGGTTTTCTTGGTGGAAGATCATATGTTCAGATCCTTTATGCATATTAATACCCCTCTGATTATGAACATTAATATGCTTTGTGAGTAGTTACATTTGTTTCTGAGGACATGGGAGAAGTCTTGCTATAAGTAGTCATGTGAATTTGGTATTCGTTCGATATTATGATGAGATGTATGTTGTCATCCCTCTAGTGGTGTCATGTGAACATCGACTACATGAAAATTCACCATTAGTTGGGCCTAGAGGGAGGTATTAGTAAGTAATAAGTAGATGATGGGTTGCTAGAGTGACAGAAGCTTAAACCCTAGTTTATGCGTTGCTTCGTAAGGGGCTGATTTGGATCCATATGTTTCATGCTATGGTTAGGATTACCTTAATACTTCTATTGTAGTTGTGAATGCTTGCAATGGGGGTTAATAATAAGTGGGATGCTTGTCCAAGTAAGGACAGTACCCAAGCACCGGTCCACCCACATATCAAATTATCAAAGTATCGAACGCAAATCATATGAACATGATGAAAACTAGCTTGACGATAATTCCCATGTGTCCTCGGGAGCGCTTTCCTTCATATAAGAGTTCGTACAGGCTTGTCCTTTGCTACAAAAAGGATTGGGCCATCTTGCTGCACCTTATTTACTTTTATTACTTGCTACTCGTTACAAATTACCTTATCACAAAACTATCTGTTACCGATAATTTCAGTGCTTGCAGAGAATACCTTACTGAAAACTGCTTATCATTTCCTTCTGCTCCTCGTTGGGTTCGACACTATTACTTATTGAAAAGGCTACTATAGACCCCCTATACTTGTGGGTCATCAAGACTCTTTTCTGGCGCTGTTGCCAGGGAGTGAAGTGCCTTTGGTAGGTGGAATTTGGTAAGGAAACTTTATATAGTATGATGAAATTTACTGTCACTTGTTACCATGGAACATAATCCTTTGAGGGGCTTGTTCGGGGTATCTTCACCCCGACCAGTAGAGCAAATAGTTGCTCCTCAACCTACTGAACCTACTGAAAATGTTTACTTTGAAATTCCTTCGGGTATGATAGAGAAACTGCTATGCATCTTGTTCACTGTGATCGTAATTATATATATAATTTTTGGCCTCACGAAGGAGAAAGCATCTCTCAAGCTTGGGGGAGGCTTAAGTCAATGTTATATTCATGGCCCAATCATGAGCTCTCAAAAGAAATGATCATTCAAAATTTTTATGCTCGGCTTTCTCTCAGTAATCGCTCCATGCTCGATACTTCTTGTACTGGATCTTTTATGATGAAGACTATTGAATTCAAATGGGATTTATTGGAAAGAATTAAATGCAACTCTGAAGATTGGGACCTCAACAAAGGTAAGGAGTCAGGAATAACACCTAAGGTTGATTGTGTTAAATCTTTTATGGATACCGATGCTTTCCGTGAATTTAGCACTAAATATGGACTTGACTCTGAGATAATAGCTTCTTTCTGTGAATTCTTTGCTACTCATGTTAATCTCCCTAAGGAGAAGTGGTTTAAATATAATCCTCCCATTGAATTAAAAGTAGTTTCACCTATTAAAGTTGAAGAAAAGACTATCACTTATAATGATCCTGTTGTTCCTACTGCTTATATTGAGAAACCACCTTTCCCTGTTAGAATAAAGGATCATGCTAAAGCTTCAACTGTAGTCAACAAAAGTAATATTAAGACACCTAAACCCCCTGAGCAAATTAAAGTTGAACCTAGTATTGCTATGCTTAAAGATCTCTTGGCCGATAATATTGATGGGCATGTTATTTACTTCTGTAATGAATCTGCTAGAATTGCTAGACCTAATACTAAAAATAAACATAGACCTGTTGTAGGCATGCCTGTTATTTCTGTTAAAATAGGATATCATTGCTATCATGGCTTATGTGATATGGGTGCTAGTGCGAGTGCAATACCTCATTCCTTATACCAAGAAATTATGCATGATATTGCACCTGCTGAGATAGAAGAGATTGCTGTTACAATTAAGCTTGCCAATAGAGATACTATTTCACCAGTTGGGATTGTTAGAGATGTTGAAGTCTTGTGTGGGAAAGTTAAATACCCTACCGATTTTCTTGTTCTCGGTTCCCCACAAGATGACTTTTGTCCCATTATATTTGGTAGCCCCTTCTTGAATATTGTTAATGCTAAGATAGACTGCAATAAGGATATTGTTTCTGTTGGTTTAGGGATATGTCTCATGCGTTTAATTTTCCTAAATTTCATAGACAACCCCATGATAATGAATTTCCTAGTAAAGATGAAATTATTGGTCTTGCTTCTATTGTCGTGCCTCCTACTGACCCTTTAGAACAATATTTGCTAGACCATGAAAATGACATGTTCATGAATGAAAGAAGGGAAATAGATGAAGTATTCTTTAAACATGGACCTATTTTGAAACACAACTTGCCTGTTGAAATCCTAGGGGATCCTCCTCCACCCAAGGGTGATCCTGTGTTAGAGCTTAAACCATTGCCTGATACTCTTAAATATGCTTATCTTGATGAAAAGAAGATATATCCTGTTATTATTAGTGCTACTCTTGATAATCTTAAGGGCATTAGTCCCACTCTATGTCAACACAAAATAAATTTGGAGAAAGACGCCAAACCAGTTATTGATCACCAACGACGGCTAAATCCTAAGATGAAAGAAGTGGTAAGAAAAGAAATATTAAAGCTCCTTGAAGCAGGTATAATTTATCCCGTTGCTGATAGTCAGTGGGTAAGCCCTGTCCATTGTGTCCCTAAGAAGGGAGGTCTTACTGTCGTTCCTAATGATAAAGATGAATTGATTCCGTAAAGAATTATTACAGGTAATAGTATGGTGATTGATTTCCGCAAATTAAATAAAGCTACTAAAAAAGATCATTACCCTTTGCCTTTCATTGATCAAATGCTAGAAAGATTATCCAAACATTCACATTTTTGCTTTCTAGATGGTTACTCTGGTTTCTCTCAAATACCTGTGTCAGTTGATGATCAAGAAAAGACTACTTCTACTTTCCCTTTCGGTACCTTTGCTTATAGACATATGCCTTTTGGTTTATGTAATGCACCTGCTACCTTTCAAAGATGCATGATGGCTATATTCTCTGACTTTTGTGAAAAGATTTGTGAAGTTTTCATGGATGATTTCTCTGTTTATGGATCCTCTTTTGATGATTGCTTGAGCAACCTTGATTGAGTTTTGCAGAGATGTGAAGAAACTAACCTTGTCTTGAATTGGGAGAAGTGCCACTTTATGGTTAATGAAGGTATTGTCTTGGGGCATAATATTTCTGAAAGAGGTATTGAAGTTGACAAAGCTAAAGTTGATGCTACTGAAAAGATGTCGTGTCCCAAGAATATCAAAGGTATAAGAAGTTTCCTTGGTCATGCCGGTTTTTATAGGAGGTTCATTAAGGACTTCTAAAAAATTTCCCGGCCTCTGACTAACCTATTACAAAAAGATATTCCTTTTGTCTTTTATGGTGATTGTGTAGAAGCATTTGAAATACTTAAGAAAGCCTTGATTTCTGCACCTATTGTTCAGCCACCTGATTGGAATTTACCCTTTGAAATCATATGTGATGCTAGTGACTATGCTGTAGGTGTTGTTATAGGACAAAGAGTTGATAAAAAATTAAATGTTATTCAATATGCTAGTAAACTCTAGACAATGCCCAGAGAAATTATGCTACTACTGAACAGGAATTCTTAGTAGTTGTATTTGCTTGTGATAAGTTCAGACCTTATATTGTTGATTCTAAAGTAACTATTCACACTGATCATGCTGCTATTAAATATCTTATGGAAAAGAAAGATGCTAAACCTAAACTTACTAGATGGGTTCTCCTGCTACAAGAATTTGATTTGCATATTATTGATAGAAAGGGAGCTGAGAATCCCGTTGCAGACAACTTATCTAGGTTAGAGAATGTTCTTGATGACCCACTACCTATTGATGATAGCTTTCCTGATGAACAATTAGCTATGATAAATGCTTCTCGTACTGCTCCATGGTATGCTGATTATGCTAATTACATTATTGCTAAATTTATACCACCTAGTTTCACATACCAGCAAAATAAAAAGTTTTTCTATGATTTAAGACATTACTTATGGGATGTCCCACATCTTTACAAAGAAGGAGTAGATGGTGTTATTAGACGTTGTGTACCTGAGCATGAACAGGAACAGATCCTACGCAAGTGTCACTCCGAGGCTTATGGAGGACACCATGCTGGAGATAGAACTGCACATACGGTATTGCAATCCGGTTTTTATTGGCCTACTATCTTCAAGGATGCCCATAAGTTTGTCTTATCTTGTGATGAATGTCAAGGAATTGGTAATATTAGTAGACGTCAAGAAATGCCTATGAATTATTCACTTGTTATTGAACCATTTGATGTTTGGGGCTTTGATTATATGGGACCTTTTCCTTCCTCTAATGGGTATACACATATTTTAGTTGTTGTTGATTACGTTACTAAGTGGGTAGAAGCTATTCCAACTAGTAGTGTTGATCATAACACCTCTATTAAGATGCTTAAAGAAGTTATTTTTCCGAGGTTTGGAGTCCCTAGATATTTAATGACACATGGTGGTTCACATTTTATTGATGGCGCCTTTCGTAAAATGCTTGCTAAGTATGATGTAAATCATAGAATTGCATCTCCATATCATCCACAGTCTAGTGGTCAAGTAGAACTTAGAAATAAAGAGCTTAAATTAATTTAGCAAAAGACTGTTGATAGATCTAGAAAGAATTGGTCCAAGAAACTTGATGATGCATTATGGGCTTATAGAACTGCATATAAAAATCCTATGGGTATGTCTCCGCACAAAACGGTTTATGGAAAAGCATGTAACTTACCTCTCGAATTAGAACATAAGGCATATTGGGCCATCAAAGAGCTGAATTATGATTTCAAACTTGCCGGTGAGAAGAGGCTTTTTGACATTAGTTCACTCGATGAATGGAGAACCCAGGCCTATGAGAATGCCAAACTATTTAAAGAAAAAGTTAAAAGATGGCATGACAAAAGGATACAGAAGTGTGAGTTTAATGTAGGTGATTATGTATTGCTATACAACTCTCGTTTAAGATTTTTTGCCGGCAAACTTCTCTCTAAATGGGAAGGTCCTTACGTCATCGAGGAGGTCTATTGTTCCGGTGCCATAAAAATCAACAACTTCAGAGGCACAAATCTGAGGGTGGTGAACAGTCAAAGAATAAACATCATATCTCAGGTAATCCTATAAATTTTGAAACTAATGTTATTGAAACCGTAACCCCGGGGGAATACATAAGGGACACTTTCCGAAACATTTCAGACTCCGAAAAGGAATAGGTACGTGGTACGGTAAGTAAACCGACTCCAAAACAGTTCTAATGGCAATTTTCTTCGTTTTGGAATGTTTAAGAAAATAGGAAAATAAGAAGCAGACCGGAAAGGACACGAGGCTTCCACGAGGGTGGAGGGCACGCCCTACGCCCTGGGCGCGCCCCCTACCTCGTGGTCACCTCGTGTGCTCTCCGGACTCTGTTTTCTTGCACGATACTTCTTTTGGTCTGTAAAAATTCATTATATAATCTCCAGAAGGTTTTGACCACCATATCACGCAAATATCTCCTGTCTTTGTTTTGAGCTGGCCAGCTGCAGAATTGAGCAACATGTCGTCCTATGATTCAGAAAGAGAAAGCTATGTGGCTGACTACCTTGCTGATCATAAGGTCTATGATTCAGAAAGATGAAGTCCCATTACCTAAACCTGGGGACATGCATGTGGAGTTCAAAAAGTCAAGCCTCCCCAATAGAGCAAAGAAACCTAAGATCGAGTTTATCCCTTTTCATCTCTTGCAGGAGAACAAACAAGAACTATGCAAATAGGTATTAAGCCTTGAGCGGGAGATCGAAGACTTAAGGGAGCAAAATTCTATCCTCAAGCGCAAATTAAGAAAGAAGCACATGCCATCAACAACTCCATCATCACCAACCCCGAAGAAGGAGACATAATCACATGGGTATGGGCACTCCCGTTGGCAACTGCCAAGCTTGGGGGAGTGCCCCGGTATCGTATCACCATCACTTTTATCTTTACTGTTTTTCTTAGCTCGATCCTTTTGATAATATCTTGATTTAGTAGAATAAAGTTATAGTATGATCTATTTGTGAGTTTTGCTTTATGATCTTCCTATGTAATCGAGTCCGTGAGCTATATATATAATAAAGATTAGTGTTGAGTCAAGGGCTTCATTATTTTGCTATGATCTTGAGGGAATAAAATAAAAGAGAAGAAATCAAAAGAAATAAAGAGATCATATGGATCTTATGGAGAGTAATGAGCTCACATATATCCTTGGGGATTCACCGGAAGGCATCCCCTCTTTCATCTTCATCCATCGGTAACTTGGAGCTATATTTTTATTCACCACATGATATGTGTTTTGCTTGGAGCGTCTTGTTTGATTTGAGTCTTTGCTTTTTTAGTTTACCACAATCATCCTGTAGCGACCAGACCTCAAACAGTCTGATCTCTGTGCTTTAGTCTCATCCCTGGATCAGTAATGCTGCCACGCACAGTACTTGAAGGATTTATAACACAGTAGCAATCACACACTTATTACGTCGAGTGTCTCAAAAGAGAACTTCATATAAATAACATGGCTTAAGGCCATCTAATATCGATAACAGCGGAAGGCTTGGAAGACAAGTGAGTCCATCAACTCCAACAACAACACTGAGTATAGAACCACGACCTAAGGCTCCCTATTCGTCGTCTGAAAAGTCTGCAACATGAACGTTTCAGCCCGAAAACGGGCCAGCACATGGAATATGCTGGCAATGTAACACATAGAGAGTAGTGAACAGAAACATGCTATACTACATGCATATATGGCTGGTGGAAAGCTCTATGGTTACAGTTTTGCGTAAAGCCAATTTTTTCCTACTGCAAAAGGAATACATTTTATTTAACTATCATGGTGGTTGTTAAACATTGAGAGTGTAGACACCCTCTCAATCCCAATTAAACATCATCATTAAAACCCAACAAAATTAATTAAAGTCACATGATGAGATTCACATGAAAATCCAAGTACTAGATACTCAAGACGTCCATAACCGGGAACACGGCTAACCATGATTAGTTTGTACACTCTGCAGAGGTTTGCGCACTTTTCCCCACAAGACTCGATCTCCTCCTTTGGGATTCTTGCACTACATGGTGTTTGAGAAACGGATGACCGAGACATAGTCTTTCAGAAGCGCTAGCACCTTACGATCGGGTAGACCGTTACACCTACTTTCCCCTACATCTGCTAGTCTACCACTGTAAGAGTTCGCATGACTTAATCAACTATGCTAGAGCCCATAGTAGCTTGTGGCTGCACACGGAAGTTTCTAGCATGAATAATCTCATGATCCTTTGATCCTGGGTGGCGGTCCATAAAGAAAAACAGGCAATCGCTGGAATACCCAGGTGCCTCAATCCACCCAGATGTCTATTAAAGTTGCCACCTTAAGTTTAACCATTAATTAACAATCTCACATCTGTCATGAATACTCTCAAACCCAATCCATGTCTACAAGCATAGCATGGCCTAAGCAAACATAGAAGTAACTCCCAGGGTTTGATAAGTAAACAGGTAATAGGTACTACCTCAATTAATTCCCAAAACCCACATATTAATCAGATCCTATTCATGCAATTGTGTGAGGATTGATCTAATGCAATAAAACTGGGTAGTAGGAGGTATGATAAAAGTGTTACTTGCCCTGCTGATGATCCGTGAAACCTAGAGATTCGAAGTGGCAAGCGACACACTCCGGGTACTCTATCGCAAACAAACAAGCACACAATAAGCACTCATCTAATGCACAGGAAAACTCAAATAAGAGATCTAACCAGAAAGTTCAACTTAAGAACTCTGGTTTGCAAAAAGAAAAAAATCGAATGAAACAACGAAAGTCAAACGACGAAAGAAATAAGCTTCGATTACTAATCTGGACCTAAGTCAAATTTTACAGAAGCAAAAACTTGTTTGAGTTGGTTAAACAAAAAGAGGGTTTCGAGATGAAACTCTAGGCGCTTGAATCGCCTGATTCCGATAAACGAGCGAAAAGTTAAACTAAGACGAAAATCGGATCAGAAATAATCGCGGAAAATCCGAGAAAAAGAAAAAAACTGATGAATATATTTACGAACGAACATTCGTTAACTGAAACTAAACGGTGAACTCGTCTGTTAAAACGAACGAATGAGCGAACGCTCGCTAAATAAGTGAACCGATAAAACTGATCTAATAAAATAAAAAATAAAATAAAACCTAGGGTTTTAAAAAAACCGAATCGGTTTTCTTCAGAAAACCGGCGATGGACGGCACGGCTACCTCGTGGGACTCCGGCGGGACTCGAGGCTCCGGCGGGGTGGGGTGGCATCGGCAGCGGGCGGTGCGATAGCGGCGGCGGTGGTGGCACACGGCGACGAGCGGCGGCTGCGGCGGCGAGCGGCGGCCGCGGAAGGCGGGGCGGGTCGAGGAGGCGGGGTGAGGCGGCGACAGCGGGGTATTTCTAAGAGGGGGGCGCGACTTGGGGAAGGGGGCGCCGGGTCGGGGTCGGCCTCGGGAGGCGTGGCCCGGCCAGACTTGATGGCGGCGGCGTGTCGGTCTCCCGCGAGGGAAGGCGGCGGCGGCTTGGGACTGGCCTGGCTCGGCTGGGCCTTCGGCCCAGTCGGGCGCGCGGTACTTTTTTTTAACAAATTCCGCCGAAACTAAGAAAAATTCTAGAAAATAAAATAAAAGTCTAAAATGCCAAAATAAATTTTCACCGCCTAAATAAAATATTTAGAACGAGATGAACATTTGCTGGGCCCTAAAATGCAGTTTTGAAAAGCGTGCATTTTTTCCTAAATTCAAATAAACTAGTCAAAAACTCCGAAATAAAAATCTTATTTGATTTTTTATTAAATCCTCAATATTTCTTTATTTTCGGAAAGTCATTTTATTCCCTCTCTCATATTTTTATAATGGAAATAATTGAAGATAAAATAAATAAAATCAAATGATCCTATTTTCAAAATTTGAGAAAACTCAAATATGAAAATAACGAAATCCCCAACTCTCTCCGTGGGTCCTTGAGTTGTGTAGAATTTCTGGATCAGGACAAAAGCAAATAAAATATGATATGCAATGATGATCTAATGTATAACATTCCAAATTGAAAATTTGGGATGTTACACATCCTTGCTGTAGACACCTTTTGAGAGAGACACACTTGATTCGGAATTTATTAGAATACTCTATGTGCTTCACTTATATCTTTTGAGCTATATAGTTATTGCTCTAGTGGTTCAATTATATCTTTTAGAGCATGATGTGGTTTTGTTTTATAGAAACTATTGTTCTCTCATGCTTCACTCATACTATTTTGAGATTCCTACAAAACAGCATGGTAATTTGCTTTAATTGGGAAATTAGTCCTAATATGCTAGGTATTGGGAAAAGTTTGAGGCTTGATTATTGTTTTGAGATATGGAGGTAGTGATATTAATGTTGTGCTAGTTGAGTAGTTGTGAATTTGAGAAATATTTGTGTTGAAGTTTGCAAGTCCCGTAGCATGCACGTATGGTAAACGTTATGTAACAAATCTGAAACATGAGGTGTTCTTTGATTGTCCTCCTTATGAGTGGCGGTCGGGGACGAGTGATAGTCTTTTCCTACCAATCTATCTCCCTAGGAGCATGCGCGTAGTGCTTGGTTTTTGATGACTTGTAGATTTTTGCAATAAGTATGTGAGTTATTTATGACTAATGTCGAGTCCATGGATTATACGCACTCTTATCTTTCCATCATTGCTAGCCTCTTCGGTACCGTGCATTGCCCTTTCTCACCTTGAGAGTTGGTGCAAACTTCGCCCGTGCATCCCAACCCCATGATACGATGCACTCTATCACACATAAACCTCCTTATATCTTCCTCAAAACAGCCACCATACCTACCTATTATGGCATTTCCATAGGCATTCCGAGATATATTGCCATGCAACTTACTGTTGGAAATATGCCCTAGAGGCAATAATAAATTGGTTATTATTATATTTCCTTGTTCATGATAATCATTTATTATCCATGCTAGAATTGTATTGATAGGAAACTCAGATACATGTGTGGATACATAGACAACAACATGTCCCTAGTAAGCCTCTAGTTGACTAGCTCGTTGATCAATAGATGGTTACGGTTTCCTAACCATGGACATTGGATGTCGTTGATAACAGGATCACATCATTAGGAGAATGATGTGATGGACAAGACCCAATCCTAAGCCTAGCACAAAGATCGTGTAGTTCGTATGCTAAAGCTTTTCTAATGTCAAGTGTCATTTCCTTAGACCATGAGATTGTGCAACTCCCACATACCGTAGGAGTGCTTTGGGTGTGCCAAACGTCACAACGTAACTGGGTGGCTATAAAGGTACACTACAGGTATCTCCGAAAGTGTCTGTTGGGTTGGCATGAATCGAGACTGGGATTTGTCACTCCCTGTAACGGAGAGGTATCTCTGGGCCCACTCGGTAGGACATCATCATAATGTGCACCATGTGACCAAGGAGTTGATCACGGGATGATGTGTTACAGAACGAGTAAAGAGACTTGCCGGTAACGAGATTGAACAAGGTATCGGGATACCGACGATCGAATCTCGGGCAAGTATCGTACCGCTAGACAAAGGGAATTGTATACGGGATTGATTGAATCCTTGACATCGTGGTTCATCCGATGAGATCATCGTGGAACATGTGGGAGCCAACATGGGTATCCAGATCCCGCTGTTGGTTATTGACCGGAGAGTTGTCTCGGTCATGTCTGCATGGTTCCCGAACCCGTAGGGTCTACACACTTATGGTTCGATGACGCTAGGGTTATAGGGAATAGATATATGTGGTTACCGAATGTTGTTCGGAGTCCCGTATGAGATCCCAGACGTCACGAGGAGTTCCGGAATGGTCCGGAGGTAAAAATTTATATATGGGAAGTCCTGTTTTGGTCGCCGGAAAAGTTTCGGGTTTTATCGGTAATGTACCGGGACCACCGGGAGGGTCCCGGTGGTCCACCAAGTGGGGCCACCAGCCCCGGACGGCTGCATGGACCAAGTGTGGGAGGGGACCAGCCCCAGGTGGGCTGGTGCGCCCCCCACCAAGGCCCAAGGCGAAGAGAGAAGGGGAAAGGGGGAAACCCTAGGCTCAGATGGGCCTAAGGCCCACCTAGTGGTGCGCCCCCCTCTCTCCCCCCTTGGCCGCCCCCTAGATGGGATCTAAGGCTGGCCGCCACCCCTAGGGGTGGAAACCTAGGTGGGGGTGCAGCCCCTCCCTTTCCCCTATATATAGTGGGGGTTTTGGGCTGCCAGAAACACGAGAACATCTCCTTCTTGGCGCAGCCCTACCCCTCTCCCTCCTCGTCTCTTGCGGTGCTTGGCAAAGCCCTGCTGGAGTACCACGCTCTTCCACCACCACCACGCCGTCGTGCTACTGCTGGATGGAGTCTTCCCCAACCTCTCCTTCTCCCCTTGCTGGATCAAGGCGTAGGAGACGTCACCGGGCTGTACGTGTGTTGAACATGGAGGTGCCGTCCGTTCGGCACTAGGATCATCGGTGATTTGGATCACGATAAGTACGACTCCATCAACCCCATTCACTTGAATGCTTCCGCTTAGCGATCTACAAGGGTATGTAGATGCACTCTCCTTCCCCTTGTTGCTAGATTACTCCATAGATTGATCTTGGTGATGCGTAGAAATTTTTTGAATTTCTGCTACGATCCCCAATAGTGGCATCATGAGCTAGGTCTATGCGTAGTTTCTATGCACGAGTAGAACACAAGTTGTTGTGGGCATCAATTTTGTCAATTTGCTTGCCATTACTAGTCTTATCTTGATTCGGCGGCATCATGGGATGAAGCGGCCCGGACCGACCTTACACGTACTCTTACGTGAGACTGGTTCCACCAACTGACATGCACTAGTTGCATAAGGTGGCTAGCGGGTGTCTGTCTCTCCCACTTTAGTCGGATCAGATTCGATGAAAAGGGTCCTTATGAAGGGTAAATAGAAATTGGCATATCACGTTGTGGTTTTCGCGTAGGTAAGAAACGTTCTTGCTAGAAACCTATAGCAGCCACGTAAAAACTTGCAACAACAATTAGAGGACGTCTAACTTGTTTTTGCAGCATATGCCTTGTGATGTGATATGGCCAAAAGGATGTGATGAATGATATATGTGATGTATGAGATTGATCATGTTCTTGTAATAGGAATCACGACTTGCATGTCGATGAGTATGACAACCAGCAGGAGCCATAGGAGTTGTCTTAATTTATTTATGACCTGCGTGTCAACTTAAACGTCATGTAATTACTTTACTTTATTGCTAAAGCGTTAACCATAGTAGTATAAGTAATAGATGACGAGACAACTTCAAGAAGACACGATGATGGAGATCATGATGATGGAGATCATGGTGTCATGCCGGTGACAACGATGATCATGGAGCCCCGAAGATGGAGATCAAAAGGAGCAAAATGATATTGGCCATATCATGTCACTATTTGATTGCATGTGATGTTTATCATGTTTTACATCTTATTTGCTTAGAACGACGGTAGCTTAAATAAGATGATCCCTCACTAATATTTCAAGAAAGGTGTTCCCCTAACTATGCACCGTTGCGAAGGTTCGTTGTTTCGAAGCACCACGTGATGATCGGGTGTGATAGATTCTAACGTTCGAATACAATGGGTGTAAGCCAGATTTACACAGCAAAAACACTTAGGTTGACTTGACAAGCCTAGCATGTACAGACATGGCCTCAGAACACGGAAGACCGAAAGGTCGAGCATGAGTCGTATAGAAGATACGATCAACATGAAGATGTTCACCGATGTTGACTAGTCCGTCTCACGTGATGATCGGACACGGCCTAGTTGACTCGGATCATGTTTCACTTAGATGACTAGAGGGATGTCTATCTGAGTGGGAGTTCATTAGATGAACTCAATTATCATGAACATAGTCTAAATTGTCTTTGCAAATATGTTGTAGATAAATAGCTCACGTTGTTGCTCCTTGTTTCCATACGTTCCTAGAGAAAGATTAAGTTGAAAGATATTGTAAGCAATGATGCGGACTGTTGGGGAACGTTGCAGAAAATTAAAAAAAAATCTACGGTTTCACCAAGATTCATCTATGAGTTCATCTAAGCAACGAGTCAAGGGAGAGAGTTTGCATCTACATACCACTTGTAGATCACGAGCGGAAGCTTGTCAAGGGGATGGTGATGATGGAGTCGTACTCGAACGTGATTCGGATCACCGATGTCCAAGTGCTGAACGGACAACACCTCCGCGTTCAACACACGTACGGGACGGGGACGTCTCCTCCTTCTTGATCCGGCAAGGGGGAAGGAGAGGTTGAGGAAGATTGCTCCAACGGCAGCACGACGGCGTGGTGTGGTTGGTGCAGCAGTACTTCGACAGGGCTTCGCCGAGCACGTACGGAGGAGGAGAGGTGTTGGGGAGGGGAGGGGCTGCGCCTTAACTTGTGGTGTATTGCAGCCCTCCCCTCACCCCTCTATATATAGGGGAAAGGGCAAGGGGGGCCGGCCCTCTAGGTAAAACCCTAGGGGGGGCGGCGGCCAAGGGGTGGGGGGCTTGCCCCCCAAGCAAGGGGGGTGCGCCCCCTTTAGGGTTTCCCCCCCAACCCTAGGCGCATGGGCCCAAGGGGGGGGCGCCAAGCCCACTAGGGGCTGGCTGCTATCCCCACGCAGCCCAAGTGGCCCCCCGGGAGGGGTGGCCCCTCCCGGTGGACCCCTGGAACCCTTCCGGTGGTCCCGGTACAATACCGGTATGACCCCGAAACTTTCCGGTGCCCGTTTAACAACTTCCCATATATAAAACTTTACCTCCGGACCATTCCGGAACTCCTCGTGACGTCCGGGATCTCATCCGGGACTCCGAACAACATTCGGTAGTCACATACTAGTCTTCCTAACAACCCTAGCGTCACCAAACCTTAAGTGTGTAGACCCTATGGGCTCGGGAGACATGCAGACATGACCGAGACCACTCTCGGGCAATAACCAACAGCAGGGTCTGGATACCCATGTTGGCTCCCACATGCTCCTCGATGATTTCATCGGTTGAACCACGATGTCGAGGATTCGATCAAACCCTGTATACAATTCCCTTTGTCAATCGGTACGTTACTTGCCCGAGACTCGATCGTCGGTATCCCAATACCTTGTTCAGTCTCGTTACCGGCAAGTCACTTTACTCGTACCGTAATGCATGATCCCGTGGCCAACACTTTGGTCACCTTGAGCTCATTATGATGATGCATTACCGAGTGGGCCCAGAGATACCTCTCCGTCATACGGAGTGATAAATCCCAGTCTCGATCCGCATAAAACAATAGATACTTTCGGAGATACCTGTAGTGCACCTTTATAGTCACCCAGTTACGTTGTGACGTTTGATACACCCAAAGCACTCCTACGGTATCCAGGAGTTACACGCTCTCATGGTCAAAGGAAGAGATACTTGACATTGGCAAAGCTCTAGCAAACGAACTACACGATCTTTGTGCTATGGTTAGGATTGGGTCTTGTCCATCACATCATTCTCCTAATGATGTGATCCCGTTATCAACGACATCTAATGTCCATAGCCAGGAAACCATGACTATCTGTTGATCACAACGAGCTAGTCAACTAGAGGCTCACTAGGGACATATTGTGGTCTTTGTATCCACACGTGTATTACGATTTCCGGATAATACAGTTATAGCATGAATAAAAGACAATTATCATGAACATTGAAATATAATAATACTTTTATTATTGCCTCTAGGGCATATTTCCAACACGGACTGGGTCCGTAGTCCAAGGAGTGTCCTCACTGCTACACAGAAGGCTGCCGTCTTTGATGCACCGCTCGATGTGCAAACCCCTACAACATCGTCTGTGGATGTTGTGAACACCTGACAGACACATCCTGATGACTACTTGATAGTTTAGTGCACCATACTTTACGGCTTAGAATCGGGATTCCAATGACGTTTTGAACACCATAGAACATATGAGATGTTCCAAGAGCTGAAATTGGGATTTCAGGCTCATGCCCGTGTTGAAAGGTGTGAGACCTCTGACAAGTTCTTTTGCCAACAAGATGGAGGAGAATAGCTCAGCTAGTGAGCATGTGCTCAGAATGTCTGCGTGCTACAATCACTTAAATCAAGTGGGAGTTAAACTTCCAGATAAGATAGTGATTGATAGAGTTCTCTAGACACTATCACTAAGCTACTAGATCTTCGTGATGAACTATGACATGCAAGGGATGGAGTTGATCCCGGAGCTGTTCGCGGTGCTTAAGACCGCAAAAGGTAGAAATCAAGAAGGAGCATCAAGTGTTGATGGTTTAATAAGACCACTGGTTTCAAGAAGGGCAAGGGCTAGAAGGGAAACTTCATGGATGGCAAACCAGTTGCCGCTCCAGTAGAGGAACCCAAGGTTGAACCCAAACCCGAGACTAAGTGCTTCTATTGTAAAGGGGACGGTCACTGGTAGCGGAATTACCCCAAATGCATGGTAGATAAGAAGGCTGGCAACTTCAACAAAGTATATACGTGTTATTAATGTGTACCTCGCTAGTACTCCTGGTAGCACCTGGGTATTGGATACCGGTTCAGTTGCTATTACTGGTGACTTGAAGCAAAAGCTACAGACTAAACGGAGACTGGCTAAGGGCGAGGTGACGATGTGTGTTGGAAGTATTTCCAAAGTTGATGAGATCACCATCGCACGCTCCATCTGCCTTCGGGATTAGTATTGAACCTAGATAAATGTTATCAGGTGTCTACGTTGAGCATGAATATGATTAGATCATGTTCATTGCACTACGGCCATTCATTTAAGTTAGAGAATAATGGTTATTCTGTTTACATGAATGATACCTTTCATGGTCATGCACCCTATGTGAATGGTTCATTGAATCTCGGTCGTGGTAATACACATGTTCACGCCAAAAGATGTAGAGTTAATAATGATAGTACCACTTTCTCGTGGCACTGCCGCTTAAGTCATATTGGCGTAAGATGCATGAAGAAACTCCATGGATGCTTGGAGTCACTTGATTTCGAATTGCTTGACACATGCGAGCCATGCCTCATGGGCAGGATGACTAAGACCCCGTTTTTAGGTACAATGAAACGGGCAAGTGACTTGTTGGAGATCATGCATGCTGATGCGTGTGATCCAATGAGAATTGAAGCGTGCAGTGGATATCGCTATTTTCTCATCTTCACTGACGATTTGAGTAGATATAGGTATATCTACTTAATGAAGCACAAAGTCTGAAACGTTTGAAGAGTTCAAGCGATTTCAGAGTGAGGTTAAGAATCATCATAACAAAGAAGATCATGTTCCTACGATCTGATCAAAAGGGGATTTTCTGAGTTATAAGTTTGGCAATCACTTAAGACATTTTGGAATTGTTTCGCAGTTGAAGCCACCTGAACACCACAAGGTAATGGTGAGTCCGGACGTCGTAATCGAACCTTATGAGATATGGTGCGATCTATGATGTCTCTTACCAATCTACCATTTTCATTTTGAGGTTATGCGTTAGAGACAGCTGCATTCACTTTAGATAGGACACCATCTAAGTCCGTTGAGACGATGTCGTATGAACATTGGTCTGGCAAGAAACCAAAGTTGTCGTTTCTTAATGTTTGGGGCTGCGATGCTTAAGGCTTTAGCAGGAGAAGCTCGAACCCAAAAGCGGACAATCACATCTTCATAGGATACCCAAAGGTGACAGTTGGGTATACCTTCTATCTCAGATCCGAGGGCAAATTGTTTGTCGCTAAGAACGGGTCCTTTCTCGAGAAGGAGTTTCTCTCGAAAGAATTGAGTGGGAGGAAGATAGAACTTGATGAGGTTGTCAAACCTTTACTTCAACCAGAGAGTGATGCAACACAGAAAGATGTTTTCTGCGGCGCCTACGTCGGTTGAATAGGAAGTTAATGATAGTGATCATGAAGCTTCAGATCAAGTTGCTATCGAACATCGTAGGTCAACAAGGATATGTACTACTCCTGAGTGGTAGGGTAATCCTGTCTTAGATATCATGTTGTTAAACAACAATGAACCTACGAGTTATGGAGAAGCGATGGTGGGCCCGTATTCCGACAAATGGTTAGAAGCCATGAAATCCGAGATAGGATCCATGTATGGACTTTGGTGGACTTGCCCGATGATCGGCAAGCCATTGAGATAAATGGATCTTTAAGAAGAAGACGGACGTGGGCGGTAATGTTACCGACTATGAAGCTTTACTTGTCGGAAAGAGTCTTTTCACAAGTTCAAGGAGTTGACTACGATGAGAATTTCTCACCCTAGCGATGCTTAAGTCCATTGGAATCATGTTAGCATTAGCTATATTTTTTGATTATGAAATCTTACAAATGGATGTCAAAACAAGTTTTCTTACCAAGTTTTCGTAAGAAAAGTTGTATGTGATACAATAAAAGTTTTTGATGATCCTAAGTATGCTAAAAGGATGCTGGCTCAAGCAATCCTTCTATGGACTAGAGCAAGCATCTCGGAGTCGGAATATATGCTTTGATGGAGTAATCAAAGCTTTTAGGTTTATACAATGTTTGTTAGAAACTTGTATTTACAAGAAAGTGAGTGGGAGCACTACAACATTTCTGATAAGTATATGTGGATGACATATTGTTGATCCGAAATAATGTAGAATTTCTGGAAAGCATAAACGGTTTGTTTGAAGAGTGATTTTCAAAGAAAGACCTGGATAAAGCTGCTTACATATTGGGCATCAAGATCTATAGAGATAGATCAAGACACCTGATGATACTTTCAAAGAACGCACACCTTGACATGTTTTTGAAGGAGTTCAAAATAGATCAGTCAAGGAAGGGGTTCTTACCTCAGTTGTAAGGTGTGAAGTAGAGTAAGACACAAAGATTGACCACGGCAGAAGAAAGAGGAAGGACAAAGGTCGTCCCCTATGATCTTGTCATAGGCTCTATACGGTATGCCATGCTGAGTACCACACCTGATGTGTGGCTTGCCACATGTCTGGCAAGAGGGTACAAAGGTGATCTAGGAGTAGATCACCAGATAGCGGTCAAAATTATCCTTAGAGGAATAAGGAAATGTTTCTCGGTTATGGAGGTGATAAAGAGTTCGACGTAAAGAGTTACGTCGATGCAAGCTTAACACCTATCCGGATAGCTCTGAGTAGAGATACCGAATACGTATAATGGAGCAACAATTTGGAATAGCTCCAAGTGGAACGTGGTAGCAGCATCTACAATATAAAGTTTTGCGAAATACATAGGGATCTGAATATGGCAAGACCCGTTGACTACAACCTCTCTCACAAGCATAACATGATCAAACCCAGAACTCTTTGAGTGTTTATCACATAGTGATGTGAACTAGATCATTGAGTCTAGTAGACTCTTGGATGTTGGTCACATGGCGATGTGACCTGTGAGTGTTAATCACATGGCGGTGTGAACTAGATTATTGACTCTAGTGCAAGTGGGAGACTGTTGGAAATATGCCCTAGAGGCAATAATAAATTGGTTATTATTATATTTCCTTGTTCATGATAATCGTTTATTATCCATGCTAGAATTGTATTGATAGGAAACTCAGATACATGTGTGGATACATAGACAACAACATGTCCCTAGTAAGCCTCTAGTTGACTAGCTCGTTGATCAATAGATGGTTACAGTTTCCTGACCATGGATATTGGATGTCGTTGATAACGGGATCACATCATTAGGAGAATGATGTGATGGACAAGACCCAATCCTAAGCCTAGCACAAAGATCGTGTAGTTCGTATGCTAAAGCTTTTCTAATGTCAAGTGTCATTTCCTTAGACCATGAGATTGTGCAACTCCCGGATACCGTAGGAGTGCTTTGGGTGTGCCAAACGTCACAATGTAACTGGGTGGCTATAAAGGTACACTACAGGTATCTCTGAAAGTGTCTATTGGGTTGGCATGCATCGAGACTGGGATTTGTCACTCCGTGTAACGGAGAGGTATCTTTGGGCCCACTCGGTAGGACATCATCATAATGTGCACAATGTGACCAAGGAGTTGATCACGGGATGATGTGTTACGGAACGAGTAAAGAGACTTGCTGGTAACGAGATTGAACAAGGTATCGGGATACCGACGATAGAATCTCGGGCAAGTATCGTACCGCTAGACAAAGGGAATTGTATACAGGATTGATTGAATCCTTGACATCGTGGTTCATCCGATGAGATCATCGTGGAACATGTGGGAGCCAACATGGGTATCCGGATCCCACTGTTGATTATTGACCGGAGAGTTGTCTCGGTCATGTCTGCATGGTTCCCGAACCCGTAGGGTCTACACACTTAAGGTTCGATGACGCTAGGGTTATAGGGAATAGATATACGTGGTTACCGAATGTTGTTCGGAGTCCTGGATGAGACCCCGGACGTCACGAGGAGTTCCGGAATGGTCCGGAGGTAAAGATTTATATATGGGAAGTCCTGTTTTGGTCGCCGGAAAAGTTTCGGGTTTTATCGGTAATGTACCAGGACCACCGGGAGGGTCCCGGTGGTCCACCAAGTGGGGCCACCAGCCCCGAAGGGCTGCATGGGCCAAGTGTGGGAGGGGACCAGCCCCAGGTGGGCTGGTGCGCCCCCCACCAGGGCCCAAGGCGAAGAGAGAAGGGAAAAGGGGGAAACCCTAGGCTCAGATGGGCCTAAGGCCCACCTAGTGGTGCGCCCCCCTCTCCCCCCCTTGGCCGCCCCCTAGATGGGATCTAGGGCTGGACGCCACCCCTAGGGGTGGAAACCTAGGTGGGGGCACAGCCCCTCCCTTTCCCCTATATATAGTGGGGGTTTTGGGCTGCCAGAAACACGAGAACATCTCCTTCTTGGCGCAGCCCTACCCCTCTCCCTCCTCGTCTCTTGCGGTGCTTGGCGAAGCCCTGCTGGAGTACCACGCTCCTCCACCACCACCACGCCGTTGTGCTGCTGCTGGATGTAGTCTCTAATCTCAGTCATTGAGGCAATTGCAGTTTATCATAACATAGGAAAGAGTCATTATAAGAGATTTTCAGCAAGTCCACATACTCAACTATCATTTAGTCTTTCACAATTACTAGCACTCACGCAATATTTATGGGTATGAAGTTTTAATCGGACACAGAGAAAGATAGGGGCTTATAGTTTTGCCTCCCAACTTTTTACCTCAAGGGTAATGTCAACAATAATAGTTCATGAAAACTCACATCCAATTAGCTATATATATCAGGATCTTTCCAACACATTGTGCTTGCCGAAGGATAAAATGTAAAAAGGAAAGGTGAAGATCACCATGACTCTTTGCATGAAGTATAAGGTAGAAGATAAAAGTAAAAGATAGGCCCTTCACAGAGGGAAGCAGAGGTTGTCATGTGCTTTTATGGTTGGATGCACAAAATCTTAATGCAAAAGAATGTCACTTTATATTGCCACTTGTGATATGGACCTTCATTATGCAGTCCGTCGCTTCTATTTCTTACACATCACAAGATCGTATAAAGCTTATTTTCTCCACATTAATAGATCATACATATTTAGAGAGCAATTTTTATTGCGTGCACCAATGACAACTTACTTGATGGATCTTAGTCAATCCATAGGTAGATATGGTGGACTCTCATGGCAAAACTGGGTTTAGGGATATTTGGAAGCACAAGTAGTATCTCTACTTGGTGCAAAGAAATTGGCTACTAAGAGAGAGAAAGGCAAGCTCAACATGTTGGATGATCCATGACAATATAATTTATCTTAGATGTAAGAAAACATAACCCATTACGTTGTCTTCCTTGTCCAACGTCAACTCTTTAGCATATTGCTACCTCTTGAGCACGGCGTTGGTTTTCCCTTGAAGAGGAAAGGGTGATGCAGTAAAGTAGCGTAAGTATTTCCCTTAGTTTTTGAGAACCAAGGTATCAATCCAGTAGGAGATCACACTCGAGTCCCACGCACCTACACAAACAAATAAGAACCTCACAACCAACGCGATAAAGGGGTTGTCAATCCCTTCACGGTCACTTACGAGAGTGAGATCTGATAGATATGATAAGATAATATTTTTGGTATTTTCATGATAAAGAGAAATAAAGATGCAAAGTAAAATAAATGGCAATATAAATAGCTAAGTGATGAAAGATTAATATGATGGAAAATAGTCCCGGGGCCCATAGGTTTCACTAGTGGCTTCTCTCAAGATAGCATAAGTATTACGGTGGGTAAACGAATTACTGTCGAGCAATTGATAGAATTGAGCATAGTTATGAGAATATCTAGGTATGATCATGTATATAGGCATCACGTCCGCGACAAGTAGACCGAAACGATTCTGCATCTACTACTATTACTCCACACATCGACCGCTATCCAGCATGCATCTAGAGTATTAAGTTCATAAGAACAGAGTAATGCTTTAAGTAAGATGACATGATGTAGAGGGATAAACTCATGCAGCATGATATAAACCCCATCTTTTTATCCTCGATGGCAACAATACAATACTTGTTGGTTCCCTTTCTGTCACTGGGATCGAGCACCGCAAGATTGAACCCAAAGCTAAGCACTTCTTCCATTGCAAGAAAGATCAATCTAGTAGGCCAAACCAAACTGATAATTTGAAGAGACTTGCAAAGATAACCAATCATACATAAAAGAATTCAGAGGAGATTCAAATATTGTTCATAGATAAACTTGATCATAAACCCACAATTCATCGGATCTCGACAAACACACCGCAAAAAGAAGAGTTACATCAAATAGATCTCCAAGAGAATCGAGGAGAACTTTGTATTGAGATCCAAAGAGAGAAGAAGCCATCTAGCTAATAACTATGGACCCGAAGGTCTGAGGTAAACTACTCACACATCATCGGAGAGGCTATGGTGTTGAGCTAGAAGCCCTCCGTGATTAATGCCCCCTCCGGCAGGACACCGAAAAAGGCCCCAAGATGGGATCTCACAGGTACAAAAGGTTGCGGCGGTGGAATTAGGTTTTCGTGGATGCTCCTGATGGTTTGGGGCTACGTAGGTATATATAGGAGGAAGAAGTACGTCGGTGGAGCAACGTGGGCCCCACGCGGGTGGAGAGCGCGCTTGGGGGGTAGGCGCGCCCCCTACCTCATGCTCTCCTCGTTGATTGCTTTACGTGGACTCCAAGTCCTCTGGATCACGTTTGTTCCGAAAATCACGTACCCGAAAGTTTCATTCCGTTTGGACTCCGATTGATATTCTTTTTCTACGAAACACTGAAATAGGCAAAAAACAGCAATTTGCGTTGGGCCTCCGGTTAATAGGTTAGTCCCAAAATAATATAAAAGTGTATCACAAAGCCCATTTATCATCCAAAACAGAATATAATATAGCATGGAACAATAAAAAATTATAGATACATTGGAGACGTATCAAGCATCCCCAAGCTTAATTCCTGCTCGTCCTCGAGTAGGTAAATGATAAAAATAGAATTTTTGATGTGGACTGCTACTTAGCATAATTTTCAATGTAACCCTCTTAATTGTGGTATGAATATTCAGATCCGAAAGATTCAAGATAAAAGTTTAATATTGACATAAAAGTAATAATACTTCAAGCATGCTAACTAAGCAATTATGTCTTCTCAAAATAACATGGCCAAAGAAAGTTCATCCCTACAAAATCATATAGTTTGGTCATGCTCTATTTTTGTCACACAAGAATGCTCTCATCATGCACAACCCCGATGACAAGCCAAGCAATTGTTTCGTACTATAGTAATCTCAAACTTTTTCTACTTTCACGCAATACATGAGCGTGAGCCATGGATATAGCACTATGGGTGGAATAGAATATAATTATGGGGGTTATGTGGAGAAGACAAAAAAGGATAAAGTCTCACATCAACGCGGCTAAACAACGAGCTATGGGGATGCCCATCAATTGATGTTAATGTGAGGAGTAGGGATTGCCATGCAACAAATGCACTAGATCTATAAATGCATGGAAGCTCAAAAAAGAAACTAAGTGGGTGTGCATCCAACTTGCTTGCTCACGAAGACCTAGGGCATTTGAGGAAGCCCATTGTTGGAATATACAAGCCAAGTTCTATAATGAAAAATTCCCACTAGTATATGAAAGTGACAAAACAGAAGGCTCTCTCTCATGGAGAACATGGTGCTACTTTGAAGCACAAGTGTGGAAAAAAGGATAGTAGCATTGCCCCTTTTATTTTTTTATTTTTTTGGGCCTCCCTTTTTTTTCTTTGGCATTTCTCTTTTTTTGGGGGGGGGGGGGACAATGCTCTATGAATGATGATTGAGGGAGTCCTGGATTAGGGGGTGTCCGGATGGCCGGACTATACCTTTAGTCGGACTCCTGGACTATGAAGATACAAGATTGAAGACTTCGTCCCGTGTCTGGAAGGGACTTTCCTTGGCGTGGAAGGCAAGCTTGGCGATACGGATATGTAGATCTCCTACCATTGTAACCGACTTTGTGTAACACTAACCCTCTCCGGTGTCTATATAAACCGGAGGGTTTTAGTCCGTAGGACAACATACATAACAACAATCATACCATAGGCTAGCTTCTAGGGTTTAGCCTCTCCGATATCGTGGTAGAGCTACTCTTGTACTACCCATATCATCAATGTTAATCAAGCAGGACATAGGGTTTTACCTCCATCAAGAGGGCCCGAACCTGGGTAAAACTTCGTGTCCCTTGCCTCCTGTTACCATCCGGCCTAGACGCACAGTTCAGGACCCCCTACCCGAGATCCGCCGGTTTTGACACCGACATTGGTGCTTTCATTGAGAGTTCCTCTGTATCGTCGCCATGAGGAAGGATGCCTCACCCTGTCTTTAACGACAGCACCGTTGCTAAGGGAGCTTTGGCTGTCGGCCAAACCCTCCGGCTAGGTGGTTTTCTTATGACCGCCTGTTCGGCTTCTGCGCCGACGATGACCTCTCGAGCCATCGAAAACAATCTTCATGTCAGCTCGGAACTTGCCGAGCAGTTAGATCCAATGGAGCTCTCCTCCATAAACAAGCTCTTGGATCGCATCGCCGCCCTG
Organism: Triticum aestivum; assembly: GCF_018294505.1. NCBI lineage: Eukaryota > Viridiplantae > Streptophyta > Magnoliopsida > Poales > Poaceae > Triticum > Triticum aestivum. The sequence continues at coordinate 565,504,799 of NC_057797.1, read as the reverse complement.
GGAGTCGCTACGGATTATGACCAGATGGGGCCTAAACCCGATCTGAGAGAGATTAACTCTCCCTAAGTCATCCATCACGTTGTCGTGGTAGAGGGACAGTGCGGTGACCCTTCATCTATCTTAAAGACTAGCTACGTCCGGATTCCCGATCCCTCCAAGTTGGATACCCGCAGAGGGGAGAATATCACTCAAGACCTGAACTTAGAGTCAGGCGATGGGCTGGATTCATTGGACAACATCCAGGAATCCAAATTTTCGAGTTCGGAAATTCCTCGGCCTCTGAGCCTCAGATTGGGTGAGGCTTCGGATTTAATTCCACCCACCCACCCGAACATAAGCGATCTATCCCAAATAAGGCAAGATCCTGATGAAACATTACATCATTATTGGGCCAGATTCCTCCTGGTTAGGAACAGGATAAAGGACTGCCGTGAGGAAGACGCAATCTCAATCTTCTGCAATAATTGCACGGACAAGGGAATCCTCAACACCATAAGTCGCCGTGATATTACACGCTTCGCTGACTTGGAATCCATTGTACGAAAGTACTGTGCGATGGAAAGCGCCTGGAAAACCGAAATAAAATTTTGGGACAATCCGGCCCTGAATACAAACCCAGTCCGAAATAAAAGGGTGCATCTTCGCCAGACACCCGGGTCAAACACCAAAAAGCAAAAACCCTCTACAGGGCATGGAACCATACTGGAAGGATGGCTTAATGGACCCTGTAAAATTCATAGTACAGAGGACGCCACACCAACTCACAGCCTTAGAGCATGTTGGATACTCCGGCAGGTGGCCAAAATTGGCGAAGATCGCCTAATTCCGGAGGCCACAGAAAGCCACCCCAGAGAGACCAATACGGTATTAATAGTCTTCGAGACTTTCGCATCAAATAATCTGCGAAAAAGGACACTCTGCAGCCTTGCCGAAGTCTACCAAGTAGCAACAATAAACCCATGGAGTGACACGGCTATTACCTTTAACGCCAGTGATGAACCTAAATTCCGAACAGCCCGAGCACCAGCCGCATTGGTCCTCAGTCCAATAGTGGACGGCTTTCATCTTACTAAGGTACTCATGGACGGCGGCAGCGGATTGAACCTCATTTATGAGGAAACCCTTCAAAAAATGGAGATAGACTGGAACCGCATTGAGCGAAGCAGCACAACCTTTAGAGGAATAATCCCCAGTCGGGAAGCACGCTGTACAGGAAAAATCACACTAGATGTGGTTTACGGCACGCCGGATAATTACAGGTCCGAAGAGGTCACGTCCCATGTGGCTCCGTTCAGCAGCGGTTATCACGCTCTGCTAGGGCGGGAAGCGTTTACAATCTTCCAAGCAATACCCCATTACGGGTACATGAAGCTCAAGATGCCTGGGCCTAACGGGATCATCACTCTCGCTAGTGATCCAGACATAGCACTCCGTGCCGAAAACAAAGCCGCACTGGCCCTCGAGGCACTATCCGAAGCCCTAGCGACTAAGGAACTGACTGCGCTGCGCTCCATGGTGAATAGGGACGATGTGGTACTCGACAAAAGATCCAAGTCCACCTCCTTTAAACCGGCAGACGAAATAGTCAAATTCCAGGTCCATCCAACGGACCCCAATAAAACAGCTTCCATCGGGGCACAGTTAAACCCTGATGTAGACGCCGCACTGCGAGAGTTCCTACGAGAGAACTGGGACATTTTCACCTGGCACCCTTCATACATGCCAGGAATCCCACGCAGGCTGGCCGAGCACAACTTAAATATCCTAAAAGGATTCAAACCTGTCAAACAAGCTCTTCGGTGTTTTTCCAAACCTAAGAGACAGGCCATGGGAGAGGAGCTAGCAAAGCTATTGGAGGCCGGATTCATCAGAGATATAAAACATCCGGACTGGCTAGCAAACCTGGTGATGGTACCAAAGAAGGACAAATCCTGGCGCCTGTGCGTTGATTTTAAAGACCTTAACAAGGCTTGCCCAAAGGATCCCTTCCCCCTCCCCCGCATCGATCAGATTGTCGATGCTACCACAGGACACGATTCGTTGTGTTTCCTTGACGCATATTCCGGCTACCATCAAATCAAGATGGCAGAATCAGACCAAGCCGCAACGGCATTTATCACACCATACGGCACATTCTGCTTCAACACAATGCCCTTCGGGCTCAAAAACGCCGGCGCAACATATCAGCGCATGATTCAGACATGTCTGGCAAACCAGATCGCCAAAATAGTGGAGGCATATGTAGATGATGTGGTCATCAAAACAAGACATGTCGAATCTCTAGTAGACGACTTGAGGCTCGCATTTGATAACCTCCGAACATACGACATCAAGCTCAACCCGGAAAAATGTGTTTTCGACGTCCCAGCCGGAAAGCTCTTGGGCTTCGTTGTATCCGGTAGAGGAATTGAAGCAAATCCAGCCAAGATCCGAGCTTTGTCACAATTGGATATCCCAAAGGACCTCAAACAAATACAAAAGTTAACTGGATGCGTGGTGGTTCTAAGCCGCTTTATCTCCCGCTTGGGAAAAAAGGCCCTACCCCTTTACCGCCTCCTTGGGCGCACCGAACACTTCGAATGGACGGATGCAGCCACGACCGGACTCGACGAAATAAAAGCCATATTGGCAACAAACCCAGTCCTGGCCGTGCCAAACATTGGCGAACCAATGCTATTGTACATTGTAGCAACACATCAGGTTGTAAGCGCAGTGCTCGTCGTCGAACGAGAAATAGACGGACACAAATTCCCCCTTCAAAAGCCGGTCTATTATGTGTCCACTGTCCTCACTCCGTGCAGATCACGGTACCCACATTATCAAAAGATTGCTTACGCAGTATTCATGGCATCCCGGAAGCTACGACACTACTTTCAAGAGTGTTCAATAACAGTAGCCTCGGAAGTACCACTTAATGATATTATAAACAACCGTGACGCAATGGGATGGATTGCAAAATGGGCCATTGAGCTCCTCCCGTTCGACATAACTTATAAGCCACAACGAGCCATCAAGTCACATGTTTTGGCCGACTTCATTGTAGAATGAGTGGAGGCTGAACTCGCTAAAGAGTACGGCACATATTCAAATTGGTTCATGCATTTCGACGGCTCCAAGATGTTGGCCGGACTAGGGTCTAGCGTCGTTTTGACGTCCCCCACAGGAGACACAGTTCAATACGTACTCCAGATTATGTACATAGACTCCAACAATGCAGCCGAATATGAGGCCCTTTTACATGGTCTCCGGATGGCAGTATCCATGGGCATTCAACGCCTAGAGGTGCGCGGGGACTCGAACCTTGCAATATCCCAAATAAATGGAGACTTCGATGCCAAGGATCCAAAAATGGCAGCTTACCGCAACGCCATCCTAAAAATGTCAGCTCGGTTCGAAGGGCTTGAATTTCACCATATAGCCCGGGAAAATAATCAGGCGGCAGATGTCCTGGCACGCATCGGCGCAAAACGCGATGTAGTCCCCCCCAATATCTTCTTGGAAAGGCTGTTCAAGCCATTCGTAGTATGGGAAGGGGATCCGAACAATAACAGCCCAAACCCAACCGCACTGCCCGACACCGAACATGCTGACACAATCGGAGGCTCTGCCAATGAAATAACACCTTTAGCCCACGTAATAATGGCCGTCATCGCTCCGTGGACAGAACCATTCCTCGCCTACCTTACGAGGCAGGAACTCCCCGAGGACCAAAATGAGGCACGCTGCATAGTGCGGCGATCCAAAGCCTATAAAGTCCACGAGGGAGAGCTTTATAAGAAAAGCATACCGGAGTCCTTCAAAGGTGCATCTCCGAAGAGGAAGGGTGGAACCTCCTGGCTGAAATTCATGCCGGACTCGGCGGTCATCACGTTGCAGCTCGGTCCCTTGTAAGCAAGGCCTTCCGTACAGGCTTTTGTTGGCCGACGGCCCGGGCAGACGCCCAGGACTTAGTCCAACGATGCGTCGGTTGCTAGCTCTTTGCAAACCAAAGCCATATGCCACCCACCGCCCTCCAAACTATCCCCATCACTTGGCCCTTCGCGGTCTGGGGGCTTGACATGGTTGGACCCCTTAAAGGCGGAACCCACAAGCAAAAATACTTACTGGTCATGGTGGATAAGTTCACCAAATGGATAGAAGCCAAGCCTGTTAAGACGGCCGAATCCGGACCGGTGATAGACTTTATATCCGGGGTTGTACATCGTTACGGCGTCCCCCACAGCATCATCCCTGATAACGGCACGAACTTTACGGCCGACGAGGTAAAACTCTGGTCCAAAAACATGGGCATCAAGCTCGATTATGCTTCCGTCTATCACCCACAAACTAACGGCCAGGTCGAACATGCAAATGGTCTTATCATGAGCGGCATCAACCCCAGATTAGTGCGGTCCCTCAAGGAATCTAACACGCACTGGGTAGAGGAGCTCGACTCCATACTCTGGGGGCTGCGGACCACGCCAAATCGCACCACCGGATACACACCATTCTTTATGGTGTACGGCGCAGAGGCATTTTTGCCTTGCGACATAATTCATGACTCACCTCGAGTGCGCATGTACGAAGAAAGAGAAGCCGAGCTTGATCGGCAGGACAGTTTGGACGCATTGGAGGAGGAGCATGATGTGGCAAAAGCCCGTTCCGCATTCTATCAACAGCAGGCTCGAAGATACCAAAGCAGAGAAGTACGGGCCAAAAACTACAACATTGGCGAATTAGTTCTACGCCTGCCAGACAAGAAAAAGGACAAACTCAAGCCCAAGTGGGAAGGTCCCTTCATAATTGACCAAGTCCTGACTGGTGGAGCGTACCACCTGCGAGATGCATCGGATAATCGACTAGAGCCAAACCCATGGAACGCAGCCCGTCTCCGAAGATTCTATGCCTAGCGCCGGACTCTGTGTTCGTCTCCTTCCTCTGTCCATTTTTTATATACTGTCTGTCTTACATTTCTCTCCTTCTCCCCTTCCTTTCTCTTATAGCCTTTAAAGGCTCGTCAAATGACGTGCTATTCGCACTCATTAAACCTGGGGGCTTGTTTTAACAGAAGCTTATTTATACGGGCTTCATGCCCAACACATGTGTTACACTTCCGCATGTACCTTTTATTTCACCATTATATGCATCGATATGACTTAAGTTTTGGCCAAGCTGGGTTGCCTGGCTCTTGTGCTTACCCCTACGTTCCCGATTATTCGGCTAGGCGGTAAAGGGAGCACCTCTGCGATTGTTACTGCCGGATCAGCCGGATGTGAACCTCAGACTGGGTAAAGCCGAAAGCTAGCGTTCTTAAGGGAATATTCGGTCGGTGACCTAAAAGATGATCTTTTCACTTATTTATTTATGCGCCTCCAGATGCTTTTTCCTCGCAGAATGGGCATGCACTTCAGTGCATGCCTCCCAGGGAAAGGAACCCCTAACGGAACTATTCTCCTTGGAAGATGTTTCTTACTAACCATGTAATATAACATAACTAGTCGGGCACTTCTCTGTTCACGCACTAATGACCCCTACGCCTGGTCTCCATGCATTCCCCGGTTCTTATATAACCGCATGGGAATTCGGACACACTCCGGACCGTCAGGTCCCGAGGCTGAAGCGAAAAGGTCGGCCATGACAAACGATCTACAACCCGGCTAGAAGGCATTATAAATGTCAATTAAATTACATAGTCATTCTGACTGATTGTATTCCTCTTCAATACCATCTAACAGGTTGTCTAATTTATAGTCCTGCTAGGAATACTTTGCGGCCAATTCTACTTGGCAGTATACTAATCTTACAGGGATCTCCTTCCCATCGGGCCCCACAGGACCGACCTCGGCCATGTGGTTGGGGTCAGCCTTTGTGTACCGCGTCTTCACCATGGCCCAGGCCTCCCTAGCGCCTTGACGGTAGGCCGATATCTTCCACAATCGGAAGCGCCGCCGTGCTCCCTTTAGCTTCTCCGCAAGCTCTCCAAGACCTTCGGGCATGGAGATGGATGGCCACAAGGCCTGGGCGACGCCTTGCATCGCCTGCCAAACTCGCTCGAGCAGTTGCGAGAGCTTGGGAAGAAGGTCACCCGTAGAACCGGGCATCTCCTCTGTAGGACGACCTGTTAGCACACCTACAGACATTACTCTGTTAGTCGACTTCCCCGCCAAACTTTTTTTCAAAGGTCGACGCCTAGCTTGGTGTTGGCATCTTGGAGATCGTTCTTCTCCTGCCTCACCTTTGTCAGCACCTTCTCACCAGCCTTCAGCTGGCGTAGGAGTTGTTGCCTTTCCGGACTCAATCCGGCGCCATCTGCAATTTCATTTGTCAGATACGCACCCATGTTGTGCTTCGCAAAATACTTATCTTTCGAAGTGTATATTACCAGAGGGGGTCTCCTTGGGCTCCCCTGCCGCGGCTAGTGCATAACAAATGATCCTTAAATCAGTTATTCTAACTGTTTCAAGTCTCGGGGGCTACTGGTATATACATATATAATTGCCAAAATTTTCTTACCCGTATGTCTTTTACGTATTGCTCCGTGGCTCGGGCTAGACCATTTTGAGCGGCACGGAGGTACGCATCTCCCGAATTGAAGGCATCTAATGCCCCTCGGGAGAAACAAGTGTCACGAAGAATTGTCCGGCGACGCATGTGGTTCATGGCACTCTCCACCTCAGAGTTGGTGGCAGACAACCTGTCCACATCCTCCGTCGGAGGAGCGTCCGGTGTGCGCCTTGTGTTCGCCTTCGCCTCCGGACCAGGCTTTGGAGCCTGGCTGGTGGAGGCGCGATTGGCAGCCTCTCCAGATATAGTTCGGCGAGGTCTCTTTGTCCTGAAGAGAGCACGAGTGTTAATATGCCTTGAAGGTATAACACCTGGGATAAGGGGGCGCGCCATACCTTTGCGCTGACGCCTCGGTCCGGACTGCACCTCTTTTCTGCCCCACGGGGCCCTGCGGCCCCTCGTTGGCTTGTTGCCACAGGTTCGGCCTCCCGTCTCAAAAACCTCCCCTGCAAAGCTCGGTTGTAATCAGGAAACTGAAAACATGAGAGGGCGGACCTCTATTCGGGGTACTGGGACTTCGATCTCAGTTACCTGGGAGGCCGGGATTAGCCCTGGGTAATCGGTCCTAATGGCCACCAAGGTGTTGTCCTTGCTCAATTGATGGAAAACTCCATCAATCATCTCCACAGATAAGTCCGGATCCTCTTGAGAGGCTGGGTCGAGGGACCGTCCTGGGTCCTCGGGTTGTGGAGGAGGGCTGTTTATTTCTTTAACAGCCTGGCGCAGTTCCTGCGTTGAAGTCGTTAGATTGAATATTTAACAATGGGAATATAAAACGGATGGGCCAGTAAATGTGACCACTTACCCAGCTTGGGGGATTGTACATAGAAAATCCACCCTGTGGGTTGACGCGGAGAAATTCCTCCTCTTCTCCCTTGTACAAAGCGGACAAGGTCTTTGTTAGGGCCGCAGCCGAATCCGGTCACTTACGGCCGTAGAGGGTGGCGTCGTCCTCCCCATTGAAATCCCACATGGGGTGGCCTCTATACTGTAGCGGCTGCACCCCTCACATGATGCATGCGGCCATGACCCCGATCATGGTCAGTCCGGAATGAGCTAACAATCTTATCCGGCCCATCAGGTAAAGGACGTCCTTGTCACTTTCCCTTTGAGGGCTCCATGGACATAAACTTAGGCGCTTCTTTAGTGGAGCACTATCGAACTCAGGGAGGCCGATCCGGACAGGATCCGGCAGCGGGACGTCCTCTATGTAAAACCGTTCCGAAGGCCAGTCCTCGGACGCCTTCTTTGGGGTTCCGGATAGATATCCGGTCCCGGCGATGCGCCACACTTTGGCTCCGCCCACTTGATATATTGACCCCTTCTAAGAACGGGGCACAAGGCAGAATAGCTCTTTCCACAGCCCGAAATGAGCCTCAACACCCAAACAACAGCTCGCAGAGGGCTACGAAGCCCGCGATATGCAATACGGAGGCACGCGTAAGATTGTGTAGCTGGAGGCCATAGAACTCCAGGAGCCCCCGGAGAAACGGATGGATTGGAAATCCGAGCCCTCTTATTAAATAAGGGACGAGGCATACCCGCTCTCCTTTGGAGGGATTAGGGGCACTCTCCGCTTGCTCTCCGCCATTATAGATGGCAAGACCGGCTCGAACCAGGACCATATAGGCCGGGTGGAGAAATCCCTTGGTCTGGAGCGTCACTAGCTCGCTATGCGGGATGGAGCATCTCTCCCAATATCCAGGCTGAGGGCTGGAAGGGCGAAAGGAGGAGTTGCGACGGCTGGCCATGGTGGTATGGACCTTTGTCGGATGCGCTCTGATGAACACTCGCGAGGGGGAGAAGGTGTGGTTTGGATCTAAATCCTCGTCCCCTTAAATGGGCGGCTCATTTACGCGGCTAGGGGTGTGGATGTAAAAACACTCAGACTTTTCATATTCGTTTGACACGTGGGAGACGTCCATTATTGGGCGTAGAAGCCAAGGAGCGCAACATTTACAAGAAGCCGGACTTTATTCAACAGGTACACGGAATTTGGAGGAGAACCCGCCTTGCAATGCCGAAGACAATCTGCGCGCCGGACTCATCGTCATTGAAGCCTGGTTCGGGGGCTACCGAGGGAGTCCTGGATTAGGGGGTGTCCGGATGGCCGGACTATACCTTCAGCCGGACTCCTGGACTATGAAGATACAAGATTGAAGACTTTGTCCCGTGTCCGGAAGGGACTTTCCTTGGCGTGGAAGGCAAGCTTGGCGATACGGATATGTAGATCTCCTACCATTGTAACCGACTTTGTGTAACCCTAACCCTCTCCGGTGTCTATATAAACCAGAGGGTTTTAGTCTGTAGGACAACATACAGAACAACAATCATACCATAGGCTAGCTTCTAGGGTTTAGCCTCTCCGATCTCGTGGTAGATCTACTCTTGTACTACCCATATCATCAATATTAATCAAGCAGGACGTAGGGTTTTACCTCCATCAAGAGGGCCCGAACCTGGGTAAAACTTTGTGTCCCTTGCCTCCTGTTACCATCCGGCCTAGACACATAGTTCGGGACCCCCTACCCGAGATCCGCCGGTTTGACATCGACAGTGATCATCACACTTCTATTTATTTACAACTCAATGATTACAACCCGATAGTAGAACAAAGTATGACTCTATATGAATGCCTCCGGGGTGTACCGGGATGGGCAATGAATCAAGAGTGACATGTATGAAAAATTACGAAAGGTGTCTTTGCCATAAATACGATGTCAACTACATGACCATGCAAGGCAATATGACAATGATGAACGTGTCATGATGAACGGAACAGTGGAAAGTTGCATGGCAATATATCTCGGAATGGCTATGGAAATGCCATAATAGGTAGGTATGGTGGCTGTCTTGAGGAAGATATAAGGAGGTTTATGTGTGATAGAGCGCATTGTATCACGGGGTTGGGATGCACCGGCGAAGTTTGCACCAACTCTCAAGGTGAGAAAGGGCAATGCACGATACCGAAGAGGCTAGCAATGATGGAAGGATAAGAGTGCGTATAATCCATGGACTCAACATTAGTCATAAAGAACTCACATACTTATTGAAAAAATCTACAAGTCAACAAAAACTAAGCACTATGTGCTCGTCCCCGACCGCCACTCATAAGGAGGACAATCAAAGAACACCTCATGTTTCAAATTTGTAGCATAACATTTACCATACGTGCATGCTACGGGACTTGCAAACTTCAACACAAGTATTTCTCATATTCACAACGACTCAAATAGCACAACTTTAATATCACTACCTCCATATCTCAAAACAATCATCAAGCATCAAACTTTTCTTAGTATTCAACACACGCATAAGAAAGTTTTTACTAATCTTGAATACCTAGCATATTAGGACGAATTTCCCAATTAAAGCAAATTACCATGCTGTTTTGTAGGATTATCAAAATAGTATAAGTGAAGCATGAGAGAACAATAGTTTCTATAAAACAAAACCACCACCGTGCTCTAAAAGATATAAGTGAAGCATTAGAGCAAAAACTATATAGCTCAAAAGATATAAGTGAAGCACATAGAGTATTCTAATAAATTCCGAATCATGTGTGTGTCTCTCAAAAGGTGTGTACAGCAAGGATGATTGTGGTAAACTAAAAAGAAAAGACTCAGATCATACAAGACGCTCCAAGCAAAACACATATCATGTGGTGAATAAAAATATAGCTCCAGGTAAAGTTACCGATGGACGAAGACGAAAGAGGGGATGCCTTCCAGGGCATCCCCCAGCTTTGGCTTTTTGGTGTCCTTAGATTACCTTGGGGTTCCATGGGCATCCCCAAGCTTATGATCTTGCCACTCCTTGTTCCATAATCCATCAAATCTTTTACCCAAAACTTGAAAACTTCACAACACAAAACTCAGCAGAAAATCTCGTAAGCTCCGTTAGCGAAAGAAAACAAAACACCACTTCAAGTTACTGGAATGAACTCATTCTTTATTTACATTGGTGTTAAACCTACTTTATTCCAACTTCTCTATGGTTTATAAACTATTTTACTATCATAAATTCATCAAAATAAGCAAACAACACACGAAAAACAGAATGTGTCAAAAACAGAACGGTCTGTAGTAATATGTAACTAACGCAAACTTCTGGAACTAAAAAACATCTACCAAAATAGGAAGACCTAAACAATTTGTTTATTGATCTTCTGCAATTGGAATCAATATTTTATCACGTTCTGGTGATTCGTTATAATTGTTTTCGTGAATAGAAAGTTTCTGGAATTTTCAGCAAGATCAAATAACTATCATCCAAGAAGATCCTATAGGTTTAACTTGGCACAAACACTAATTAAAACATTAAAAAACATCTAACCAGAGGCTAGATCAAAGATTTATTCCTAAATAGAATCAAAAAGCAAAAAACTAAAATAAAATTGGGTTTCCTCCCAACAAGCGCTATCATTTAACGCCCCTAGCTAGGCATAAAAGTAAGGATAGATCTAGGTATTGCCATCTTTGATCTTTAATTTTTCAACGGAGTTATGCTCGAATCTGGGAGGTTATTTACGTTTCCCTTCATATTTGGAAATTTTTAGATCTAAAGAATCCAACCGCTTATTGCAAAGGGTAATCAAGATATTCATGTGGTGGAGATTTCCGCTAACACTCTTAAGAGGTTCAAGAGATTTTTGTAAAATTTTCGTCACTTCACAAATTTTCTCAAAAACTTGCGTTTCTTCCTGGGTATGATGAGGCCCCTTTTGTTGAGGTAGTGTTCCCACTATGCCTTCCATAATTTCATGTGCAATACTGGGATCAATTTCAATAAAATTGCCTTTGGCAACGCAATCCAAGAGTTGTCTATGACACATATTCAGTCCAACATAAAAATTGCGAAGCAAAATTCTAAAGGTCACTTCCAGGGTACAATTATGATAAGATTCCATTATTCTAAACCGAACATATTTTAAGTTTTCTCCTTGTCTTTGTTTGAAGTGAAGAACTTCAGACTCAGGAGACAAAGGAGTAGATAAAGGACTAGCCATGACGGCACACGGGACACAAAAAGGCAAGCGAAAAAGAGGCAAACGGAAAAAGAGAGGGCGAATAAAACGATAACGGTGAAGTGTGGGAGAGGAAAACGAGAGGCAAATGACAAATAATGTAATGCGAGGGATAAGAGTTTGTGATGTGTACTTGGTATGTCTTGACTTGTGCGTAGACTCCCCGGCAACGGCGCCAGAAATGGCTCGTTGTTGGGAGTCAAATCTTGATTTGACTTGGCGCGAATCTCCCCGGCAACGGCGCCAGAAATCCTTCTTGCTACCTCTTGAGCACTGCGTTGGTTTTCCCTTGAATAGGAAAGGGTGATGTAGTAAAGTAGCGTAAGTATTTCCCTCAGTTTTTGAGAACCAAGGTATCAATCCAGTAGGAGATCACGCTCGAGTTCCACGCACCTACACAAACAAATAAGAACCTCGCAACCAACGCGATAAAGGGGTTGTCAATCCCTTCACAGTCACTTACGAGAGTGAGATCTGATAGATATGATAAGATAATATTTTTGGTATTTTCATGATAAAGAGAAATAAAGATGCAAAGTAAAATAAATGGCAATATAAATAGCTAAGTGATGAAAGATTAATATGATGGAAAATAGACCCGGGGGCCATAGGTTTCACTAGTGGCTTCTCTCAAGATAGCATAAGTATTACGGTGGGTAAACGAATTATTGTCGAGCAATTGATAGAATTGAGCATAGTTATGAGAATATCTAGGTATGATCATGTATATAGGCATCACGTCCGCGACAAGTAGACCAAAACGATTCTGCATCTACCACTATTACTCCACACATCGACCGCTATCCAGCATGCATCTACAGTATTAAGTTCATAAGAACAGAGTAATGCTTTAAGTAAGATGACATGATGTACAGGATAAACTCATGCAATATGATATAAACCCGATCTTTTTATCCTTGATGGCTACAATACAATATGTGTCGGTTCCCTTCCTATCACTGGGATCGAGCACCGCGAGATTGAACCCAAAGCTAAGCACTTCTCCCATTGCAAGAAAGATCAATCTAGTAGGCCAAACCAAACTGATAATTCAAAGAGACTTGCAAAGTTAACCAATCATACATGAAAGAATTCAGAGGAGATTCAAATATTGTTCATAGATAAACTTGATCTTAGAAGCCACAATTCATTGGATCTCGACAAACACACCGCAAAAAGAAGAGTTACATCAAATAGATCTCTAAGAGAATTGAGGAGAACTTTGTATTGAGATCCAAAGAGAGAGAATAAGCCATCTAGCTAATAACTATGGACCCGAAGGTCTGAGGTAAACTACTCACACATCATCGGAGAGGCTATGGTGTTGAGCTAGAAGCCCTCCGTGATCAATGCCCCCTCCGGCAGGATGCCGGAAAAGGCCCCAAGATGGGATCTCACGGGTACAGAAGGTTGCGGCGGTGGAATTAGGTTTTCATGGATGCCCCTGATGGTTTGGGGGTACGTAGGTATATATAGGAGGAAGAAGTACGTCGGTGGAGCAACATGGGCCCATGAGGGTGGAGGGCGCGCCTGGGGGGTAGGCGCGCCCCCTACCTCATGCTCTCTTCGTTGATTGCTTTACGTGGACTCCAAGTCCTCTGGATCACGTTTGTTCCGAAAATCACGTTCCCGAAGGTTTCATTCCCTTTGGACTCCATTTGATATTCTTTTTCTGCGCAACACTGAAATAGACAAAAAAACAGCAATTTGGGCTGGGCCTCCAGTTAATAGGTTAGTCCAAAAAATAATATAAAAGTGTATAACAAAGCCCATTTATCATCCAAAATAGAACATAATATAGCATGGAACAATTAAAAATTATAGATACGTTGGAGACGTATCAAGCATCCCTAAGCTTAATTCCTGCTCGTCCTCGAGTATGTAAATGATAAAAACAGAATTTTCAATGTAACCCACTTAATTGTGGTATGAATATTCAGATCCGAAAGATTCAAGATAAAAGTTTAATATTGACATAAAACTAATAATACTTCAAGCATGCTAACTAAGCAATTATGTCTTCTCAAAATAACATGGCCAAAGAAAGTTCATCCCTACAAAATCATATAATTTGGTCATGCTCCATTTTTGTCACACAAGAATGCTCTCATCATGCACAACCCCGATGACAAGCCAAGCAATTGTTTCATACTTTAGTAACCTCAAACTTTTTTAAACTTTCATGCAATACATGAGCGTGAGCCATGGATATAGCACTATGAGTGGAATAGAATATAATGATGGGGGTTATGTGGAGAAGACAAAAAGGGAGAAAGTCTCACATCAACGCGGCCAGTCAACAGGCTATGGAGATGCCCATCAATTGATGTTAATGTGAGGAGTAGGGATTGCCATGCAACAGATGTGCTAGAGCTATAAATGCATGAAAGCTCAAAAAAGAAACTAAGTGGGTGTGCATCCAACTTGCTTGCTCACGAAGACCTAGGGCATTTGAGGTAGCCCATTGTTGGAATATACAAGCCACGTTCTATAATAAAAAATTCCCACTAGTATATGAAAGTGACAAAACAGAAGAATCTGTATCATGGAGATCATGGTGCTACTTTGAAGCACAAGTGTGGAAAAAAGGATAGTAGCATTGCCCCTTTTTATTATTATTTTTATTTATTTTTTTGGCCTCCTTTTTTTTCTTTGGCCTTTCTCTCTTTGGGGGGGATGCTCTATGAATGATAATCATCACACTTCTATTTATTTACAACTCAATGATTACAACTCGATACTAGAACAAAGTATGACTCTATATGAATGCCTCCGGCGGTGTACCGGGATGTGCAATGAATCAAGAGTGACATGTATGAAAAATTATGAATGGTGGATTTGCCACAAATGCGATGTCAACTACATGATCATGCAAGGCAATATGACAATGATGAACGTGTCATGATGAACGGAACGGTGGAAAGTGTTGGGGATCGTAGCAGAAATTCAAAAAAATTCTACGCATCACCAAGATCAATCTATGGAGTAATCTAGCAACGAGGTTAAGGAGAGTGCATCTACATACCCTTGTAGATCGCTAAGCGGAAGCATTCAAGTGAACGGGGTTGATGGAGTCGTACTCGTTGTGATCCAAATCACCGATGATCCTAGTGCCGAACGGACGACACCTCCGTGTTCATACTTGAAATTGTGATTGAATTGTTACTTTAGCATAAGAGATCATATGACAATATATATATATGTGTTCATGTTCTAAGAATGATCATGATGCCCTCATGTCCGTATTTTATTTTTATCGACACCTCTATCTCCAAACATGTGGACATATTTTTCTATTTCGGCTTGCGCTTGAGGACAAGTGAGGTCTAAGCTTGGGGGAGTTGATACGTCCATTTTGCATCATGCTTTTATATCGATATTTATTGCATTATGGGCTGTTATTACACGTTATGTCACAATACTTATGCCTATTCTCTCTTATTTTACAAGGTTTACATGAAGAGGGGGAATGCCGGCAGTTGAAATTCTGGGCTGGAAAAGGAGCAAATATTAGAGACCTATTCTACACATCTCCAAAAGTCTTGAAATTCCACGGGAGTTATTTTCAGAATATATAAAAAATACTGAGCGAAGAAAGTACCAGAGGGGGGCCACCAAGCATCCACGAGGGTGGGAGGCGCGCCCCCTGCCTCGTGGGCCCCCTGGTGGCCCACTGATGCCCATCTTTGGCTATATGGAGTCTTTCGTTGAGGGACAAATCATAAGCAAGCTAATGAAAAGAAACTCCGCCGCCACGAGGCGGAACCTTGGCGGAACCAATCTAGGGCTCCGGCAGAGCTGTTCTGCCGGGGAAACTTCCCTCCGGGAGGGGGAAATCATCACCATCGTCATCACCAATGATCCTCTCATCGGGAGGGGGTCAATCTCCATCAACATCTTCACTAGCACCATCTCATCTCAAACCCTAGTTCATCTCTTGTATCCAATCTTTGTATCCAAACCTCAGAATGGTACCTGTGGGTTGCTAGTAGTGTTGATTACTCCTTGTAGTTGATGCTAGTTGGTTTACTTGGTGGAAGATCATATGTTAAAATCCATTATGCATATTAATACCCCTCTGATTATGAACGTGAATATGCTTTGTGAGTAGTTACGTTTGTTCCTGAGGACATGGGAGAAGTCTTGCTATAAGTAGTCATGTGAATTTGGTATTCGTTCGATATTATGATGAGATGTATGTTGTCATCCCTCTAGTGGTGTCATGTGAAAGTCGAATACATGACACTTCACCATTGTTTGGGCCTAGAGGGAGGCATTGGGAAGTAATAAGTAGATGATGGGTTGCTAGAGTGACAGAAACTTAAACCCTAGTTTATGTGTTGCTTCGTAAGGGGCTGATTTGGATCCATATGTTTCATGCTATGGTTAGGTTTACCTTAATACTTCTGTTGTAGTTGCGGATGCTTGCAATGGGGGTTAATCATAAGTGGGATGCTTGTCCAAGTAAGGACAGTACCCAAGAACCGGTCCACCCACATATCAAATTATCAAAGTACCGAACGCGAATCATATGAACGTCATGAAAACTAGCTTGACGATAATTCCCATGTGTCCTGAGGAGCGATTTCCTTCATATAAGAGTTTGTCCAGGCTTGTCCTTTGCTACAAAAAGGATTGGGCCATCTTGCTGCACCTCATTTACTTTTATTACTTGCTAGTCGTTACAAATTACCTTATCACAAAACTATCTGTTACCGATAATTTTAGTGCTTGCAGAGAATACCTTACTGAAAACTGCTTATCATTTCCTTCTGCTCCTCGTTGGGTTCAACACTCTTACTTATCAAAAAGTCTACAATAGATCCCCTACACGTGTGGGTCATCAGGGCTTGGCGGCGGCTCCGTATCGTAAAACGCGATGAATCCTTCTCTCCTATTTTTTCTCCCCGGACGTCAATATATAGAGTTGGAGTTGAGGTCGGTGGAGCCTTAGGGGGCCCACGAGACAGTGGGTGCGCCCCCCACCCTTGTGGACAGGGTGTGGGCCCCTTGTTGTTGATTCTTTCGCCAGTATTTTTTTATAAATTCCAAAAATATTCTTCGTGAAGTTTCAGGTCATTCCGAGAACTTTTATTTCTGCACAAAAATAATAGCATGGCAATTCTACTGAAAACAACATCAGCCCGGGTTAGTTCCATTCAAATCATGCGAGTTAGAGTCCAAAACAAGGTCAAAAGTGTTTCGAAAAGTAGATACAATGGAGACGTATCACGGCTGAAGAGCCCCAAACCCATGAACCGGAGCAGAAAACTCTAGCCTCTGACACCTCCATGCCACAACCTCAAGAGCCCATCCATGATGTTCCACCAGAAATTCCTGACCTTTCCAATGATCCTACAAATGTCAACCCTTTGGGCACTGAATCATCAAGCCCAATTAAACCGTCAGCAACATCCACTGATGATGTTGAGATTACTGGGACCAGCTTTCAAGAACCGAGACAACCCACCGTTTTGGGCAAGCACTCTGCCAAGGAGGAGTTCATCGAAAGGCAAAAAGGGAGATTTGATATTGCTGATTACTCTCAACTAAGCGTCAGTGAAGTACTCTCTGGTTATCTCAATCAAGTCCATACCAGCCGTGATCTTGAGATTGACATGGCGAAACAGATGCACCAGAAGTATGAGGTATGAATTCCGGCTTAATACAATATGCATATCCTGTTAGCCCCCATGTCTAATGCGTATGATATGATTGAATATGCTGTAGACTTAGAGTAGCCATGAGTATAAAAAACATCTTTGGTAGAATCCTTGCAAGGCTGGTTTTCACCATTAGAGTTAAACCGGATTTTGAATGATTAACCTTGCATCTATAGCCCCCAAGGGTCGGTTTAATCAGCATGAGTGAACCAGTACTTGTGCATCATTGTTTATAAATCAAAACTTACTTGTGTAGTCCCCATGAGCAGGCTGTGGTCATTTGCAGCGCAACCGGGTCATCATAAAATAGTAAGAAGACGTGCAACATACATTAGTCCCCAAGTGTCAAGTACTCTTGCTTGCAAAGTGTTTGGGACTTATTTATAAAAGCCATTTGCATGAAAAAAATTTGACAGGCATTAGCCCCCAAGTGCCAAGTGTTGTTGCTTGCAAAATGCTTGGGACTTTATTCATATAAGCTGATTTATGAATATGGTTTTAAATCTGTGCCTATATACACTCCTCAACTTCAATTAGAATTGGCTGATGTGAAGACCTGGCTGGAGGTTCAAGAATTTGAGACCCGGAAAGCCAAATCAAAGTTCAAATTTAGTCTAGAGGAGACAGAGAAGCTGAAGACCGGTTTTGATGCTGAAAGAACCGCCTCGGCTGAGGATAAAACCGCTCTAATGCAGCGGGCCGAAAAAGCGGAAGTTGGTCTTCAAAAGGTGACCACTGAGCTTACCGGTTTAAAACACTGTGTATCCCAGATGGTTTCTACTATCTTTGGTGAGCCGCCTTGCCAGCATCAAATTGAATCTCTTCTTTTTATATCATAAACTGCCGCTGATCACTTCCATGATTGTTACACATGTCCAAGGAGCAGCAACCATAGTAAAGATACACTGGTGAAGCTTAAAGCCGTATATACGCTTATTGAACAACTATATACCAGAACTCAGCGCGCGCTAGCCACGATTTCTCCAACAAATCAAGGACCCAATCTACTGAATGATGTCTTGAAAAAATTGTCAATTCTGCCTGCGAGGATTCAAGAGATAAAACGGTCATGTGCAAGAGACGGTGCCGTGATGGCTTTGAGCCATGCTAAAGCATGGTTACCAGAGCTAGACCCGGCCGAGGTAGCTACTGGGTATCCAAGCGTGAAAGAAGATGGCACTTCTTTTGACCAGAAAGAGTTCGCCGCCTGTGTTAAAGAGATATGTCCTCTGGCGACTCTGATTGCCGATGAAACAAATCTCTCAAAATATCAGCCGACTTAAGATGCAGAAAACCAGAAGATACCCACGTCGGCTTATAAAGTGATGGATCTGATTCCCCCGATCTATAAGCATACTTTCGCCCTGAAGTTGATCCGTCCGACCTTATAGATGACGAAGCTGAATTGCAAGCCTTGCGTGGCAGTGGCTGGTCATCACCCAACTTCCAGACGGCGGAGGACGAAGAACCGGAGAAGGATGAACCGAAAGCTTCAAGTCATCAAGGCCAAGAAGATTGATCCGTTGGGCGGTTTAAACATTTTATCTCCCAAAAAAACTTGTATTTTTGGCTCATTAAGTCATGTAGTAGGCTAGTGAAACTTTGATCTATCGTGTCATCGTGCACATTTTCTCCTGCGCAAACTGTTGATCCGTCAGTTGAAACACGACCACTTTATGTTTATGATAATGTTGATTTATGCAGCTTAGATTTAACAATACCCTGGACACAAAAAGATCACAAGTGCCCCGGCGGTTTACCGCGGGGCGGGTCATAATACCCTATATAAACCATGTAACATCCCAAATTTTCAATTTGGAATGTTATACATTAGATCATCATGCATATCATATTTATTTTGCTTTTGGTTTCGATCCTAGAAAATCCTAAGCAACTCAAGGACCCACGGAGAGAGTTGGGGATTTCGTTATTTACATATTTGAGTTTTCTCAAATTTTGTAAACAGGATCATTTGATTTTATTTATTTTATCATCAATTATTTCTATTACAAAAATATGAGAGAGGGAATAAAATGACTTTCCCAAAATATAGAAATATTGAGGATTTAATAAAAAAATCAAATAAGTTTTATTTCGGAGTTTTTCGGTATTTTTATTTGAATTTAGGAAAATGCGCGTTTTTCAAAATTGCATTTAGGGCCCAAATAAATGTTCACTTTTTCGGGCTTGATTTTAGAAGCCCCAAAAAAATTATTTCGTGATTTTTGGAGTCCGTTTAGTATTTCTTTTTATTTTTTTTTCTTCCGAGCGGAATTATTTAAAAAAAACGCGGAACCGACTATGGGCCGTACTCGGCCAGGACACCGCCGGCCGAGGCCTTTATAAGCCGCCGCCCCAGCCCGAGAGAGCCCAGCCGCCCCAGCCGAAACCCTAACCCTAGCCCAGCCCCGTCGCCGCCGCCGCCACCGCCAGCCGCCGCCGCCCGCCGCCGCCGCCGCCGGAGCCGCGCGCCGCTCGAGGTTCTTCGCCTAGACTTCCGTGCAGTTTTTTTTTAAAAAAATTTCGTTCGTCGTTTTTCTTTTTCGTTAAATTTTCCGCGGTTATTTTCTGATCGCGATTTCTGATCCGATTATCGTTTTAGTATAACTTTTCGCTCGTTTATCGGAATCAGGCGATTCAAGCGCTTGGAGTTTCGTCTCGAAACCCTCTTTCCGAATAATCAACTTAAACATGTTTTTTCTACTGTAAAATTTGACTTAGATCTAGATTACTAGAACGAAGTTGTTTTCTTTCGCCGTTTGATTTCTTTTGCTTCGTTCGATTTGATTCTTTTTGCAAACCAGGGTTCTTAAGTTGAACTTTCTGGTTAGATCTTCTATTTGAGTTTTACCTGTGCATTATATGAGTACTTATTGTATGCTTGTTGTTTGTCTGCGATAGAATACCCGGAGTGCGCCGCCTGTTACTTCGAATCTCTAGGTTTCGCGGATCATCAGCAAGGCAAGTAACACTTTGATCATACCTTTTCTACAACCCAGTTTTATTGCATTAGATCAAACCTCACACATTGCATGATTAGGATCTAATTAAATTGTGGGGTGGGTAGTAGATGAGGTAGTACCTATTACCTGTTTATTATCAAACCTTTGGGAGTTACTTCTACGTTTGCTTATTATGCCATGCTATGCTAGTAGACGTCGATTGGGTGAGTGAAATCCATGACAGATGTGAGATTGATAATTAACGGTTTATCTAAGGTGGCAACTTAAACACACATCTGGGTGGATTGAGGCACCTGGGGTTTCCAGGACTTGCCTGTTTTCTTTGGACCGCCACCCAGGCTCAAAGGGATCATGAGATTATTCATACTAGAAACTTCCGTGTGCAGCCACAAGCCATTATGGGCTCTGGCATAGTTGAGTAAGTCATGCGAACTCTTACAGGGTAGACTAGCAGATGTAGGGGAAAGTAGGTGTACCGGTCTATCCATCGTAAGGTGCTAGTGCTTCTGAAAGACTGTGTCTCGGTCATCCGTTTCTCAAACACCATGTAGTGCGAGAAATCCAACGGAGGCGATCGAGTCTTGTGGGGAAAAGTGCACAAACCTCTGCAGAGTGTAACAAACTAATCATGGTTAGCCGTGTCCCCGGTTATGGACATCTTGAGTATCTAGTACCTGGATTATCATGTGAATCTCAACATGTTACTCTAAAGTTAATTTTGTTGGGTTAAATGATGTTTAATTGGGATTGAGAATGCTGTCAACCATTCTCAATGTTTAACAACCACCATGATAGTAATTAAATTTATTCCTTTGAAGTAGGGAAAAATTGGCTTTACGCAAAAACTGTAACCATAGAGCTTTCCACCAGCCAAATATGCATATAGTATAGCTGTTGCATTCCATTACTCTCTATGTGTTACCTTGCCAGCATATTCCATGTGCTGACCCGTTTCGGGCTGCAACGTTAATGTTGCAGACTTTTCAGACGACGATTAAGGAGTTTTAGGTCGTGGTTCTATACTCAGTGATGCCGTTGGAGTTGATGGACTCACCTATCTTCCAAGCCTTCCGCTGTTATCGTCATTAGATGGCCTTAAGCCATCTTTATTGTAATAAGTTCTCTTTTGGGACACTCGATGTAATAAGTGTGTGATTGCTACTCTGCTATAAATCCTCCGAGTACTGTGTGGTGTCAGCATTACTGATCCAGGGATGACACCGGAGCACAGAGATCAGACTGTTTGAGGTCTGGTCGCTACAAACCACTGGTGACTAAAACAGGTCATAACCAGGGCCGGTTTAATCATAATCATATAGAATAAAAGAATATCATACCTATGATATTTAATCGCACTGTCGGCTTACCATACCAGTGTAGTAAGGGTGTTAGCCCAGAAAGACTGGACACATAATGTCCTGTTTAAGCATGATCCATAAGGATGAAGACTTCATGTGTGACGCCCTGAGAACATTGCGCCAGGTGTCTTCCAGTTATTCGCCGACATTGCCATGTCATTTGCTTGCGTGGCACATCTTGTCATGTCATCACGTGCATTGCATCATCATGTTTTCAAAACTGCATCCGTCTGGGTTCCCCCAGTTCCGTCCGTTGTCCGTTCTGAGTCCAACCACACTTGCATGCGCTCGCGGCATGTCCGTAATATTATTTTATAACTGGCCGGAGAATGTTCTCGGAATGGGATGATAGTTGGCGTGTGGCCTTATTATAGTGTAGATAGACCGCTAATCAAGTTTCATCGCATTCGGAGTTTGTTTGATAGCCCAACCGTTAAACTATAGCAACAGTATAGCCGGTCTAACGTCAGACGTTTTCGGTCTTCGAAAACAGTCGCCGGGCCTCCCTCTCTTCTCTTCTCTCAGCTCAAGACCGTCTACACAGCTCACTACCTACCGCCAGGTCCAACCTAACCTCTCTCGTCAGCCCGCAGCCCCTCCCCCCCCTGCGCGCGTCCGAAAATTGTCCCGGGCCTGACCCGGGCAGTCGTCACCGTTGGATCCGGATCATCCCTAAACATCTACAAAATATCACTGTTTTATTATTTGGACTCCCTAGCCTATTCTTTCTGAATCGTCTTATTTCAATCGGATGATCCAAACTCCCTCTTTTCCTTATATATATATAGTCCAACCCCTACCAAATCAAGCCAACCCTAATTTCTAGGGGGTTTGTCCCATCGCCGCCGCCCCTCCACCGAATCCCTCTCGGGATCCTCTCATTCCCCTGCACCAACCATCAGCCACACCCAGATCCAATCGAACCAGCACACAACCCCCCACTCCTCTCGTTCCCGAGAGCGAGGAGTTCCTCAGCTCCGATCGTGCGCCTTATCCCCGCCTCCTCGCGCCTCCCTGCATCGCCGGCGGCAACAGCTACCGCTGAACCAGCAGCAAATGCCGTCGCCCTTCCGGTTGGTTCTGCTTCCCTTCCTCCTCCTTTCTCTTTCCCTTCTTCCCACCTCTCAACTCTCCCCTGCTGCTCTTGACAGGGAGCCGACATCCATGGAGCTTGCCGTTGCTTCGTCTGAGCCGCGTCCTCAAGCCGGAGCTCGCCAGCCGCATCGATCCACCATGAGCAGTAGCACCAGCAGAGGAGCTCCGCTCATGTTCTCTCCTTCCTCCTGCCTCGTCTCTGGCCTCCCCGTCGCCCCGCCGTTCGACGACCGGCGACGTGCCGACAGCCACCAGCAGGCCAGGCTGGACTCCCCATCGCGTCCCTATCTTCTTTCTTCCCTTCTTCTCGAACTCACCTCATCTCTCCACTTCCCTCCTCTGCTTCTTACCGCAGGAGATGGTCGCAGTCGTCGAACGCCATGGATCGGCGCCAAGAGCTCCTATGGTCCATGAGAACCTCGCATTGGGAGCCACCTCCTGCCGCCGTTCACCTCGTCCTGCGCCCGACCTCCCCTGACCTAAGGCCGTCGCCCTCGATCGCGCCAAGGCCGCCCACTCGTTTTCCCCTGCTTCGAGCGACAGGAGGGAGCCGCGCCCGCGTTGACTGCTCGTCGCGTGGATCCACCGCAGCCGCTCGCCCCGTTGACCGTGTCTGCTCGACCGCGCCCCCTGGGCCGCCTCCACCGTCTAGCGCCAAGGCCCATCGCGCCTCCCTTGTTCACCATCGAACTGGGCCAGGGCCCAAAGTGAGCAGCGCCCAACCCCCTCTCCTGTGCCTGTTGGGCCAGCCAATTCGACCCGCGTATATTTTTTTCTAGCGTCTGTGATTTGTCTATTTATTCCAGAGACTGCAGTTTTTGCAGAAAACCCCCTGTTGTTCATGCATTTAATAACTCTCAAACTGTGCATCCAAATTAAACAAACTTAATATGAAAGTTGCTTAGAATTTTGTCTAGTTTCATAATATGCCACTTTCATCCATGTTTAAAATGATGTTTGGTTAAATTTGCTCCTATGCCATGTTAAAATGCTTTAATTCATAACTAAATAACCGTAGCTCCATTTTAAATAAACTTTATATGTAAATGGGGTAGAAAAATGCCTAGTTTAACATGGTGGCTTTACTTTGCATGGTTAACAACTCTAAAATTATGTTTAGGGCAGAACAGTACCAAACCTTAAAATATGCATATGGGGTTTTTTCGGACTTGTTGTTTGTTGTTCCGGCCTCATTTAAACTTGCCTAGGTAGATAGTTTCATTATGCTTCACCTCCTGCCATGCTAACAACATTTAATATTGTTGGGTACATAAACGAGAGAGAACTAAATAAGTCATGTGGTGTTTTCTTCAATATGCAACTCCGTTGCATAATGAGCTCCACTTAATTTGTAGGGTTGTTTGTGCACTTTTCCATGCCATGCCTCATTAAACCGGACATGCATCATACTTGGTTGTGCATCATGCCATGTTTATGTGGTGGTTGTTTACTATGTTGTTTGCTTCTTTCCGGTGTTGCTTCTTCGGGTAGTTCCGATAACGTCGCGTTTGTGAGGATTTGTTCAACTACGTCCGTTTGTCTTCTTCATGGACTCGTTCTTCTTCCTTGTGGGATCTCAGGCAAGATGACCATACCCTCGAAATCACTTCTATATTTGCTTGCTAGTTGCTCGCTCTTTTGCTATGCCTATGCTACGATACCTACCACTTTCTTATCATGCCTCCCATATTGTTGAGCCAAGCCTCTAACCCACCTTGTCCTAGCAAACCGTTGTTTGGCTATGTTACTGCTTTGCTCAGCCCCTCTTATAGCGTTGTTAGTTGCAGGTGAAGATTGGAGTTTGTTCCTTGTTGGAACATGGATATTTTGTTGGGATATCACAATATCTCTTATTTAATTAATGCATCTATATACTTGGTAAAGGGTGGAAGGCTCGGCCTTATGCCTGGTGTTTTGTTCCACTCTTGCCGCCCTAGTTTCCGTCATATCGGTGTTATGTTCCCGGATTTTGTGTTCCTTACGCGGTTGGGTTATAATGGGAACCCCTTGATAGTTCGCCTTGAATAAAACTCCTCCAGCAAGGCCCAACCTTGGTTTTACCATTCGTCACCTAGCCTTTTTTCCCTTGGGAGTCGCACATCCCGAGGGTCATCTTTATTTTAACCCCCCGGGCCAGTGCTTGTCTAAGTGTTGGTCCAAACTAGAGCCCCTTGTAGCGCCACCTCGGGGAAACTCGAGGGCTGGTTTTAGTTGTACAGATTGCTTATCCGGTGTTGCCCTGAGAACGAGATATGTGCAGCTCCTATCGGGATGTCGGTGCATCGGGTGGTCTTGCTGGACTTGTTTTACCATTGTCGAGGATGTCATGTAACCGAGATGCCTAGTCTGATCAGATTGTCTTGGGAGAAGGAATATCCTTCGTTGAACGTGAGAGCTTGTGATGGGCTAAGTTAGGACACCCCTGCAGGGTTTTGAACTTTCGAAAGCCGTGCCCGCGGTTATGGGCAGATGGGAATTTGTTAATGTCCGGTTGTATAAAACCTGAAGTTGATCTTAATTAAAATACATCAACCGCGTGTGTAACCGTGATGGTCTCTTCTCGGCGGAGTCCGGGAAGTGAACACGGTGTTGGAGTAATGCTTGACGTAGGTTGTTCTAGGATCACTTCTTGATCATAGTTTTTCGATCGTGCTTTTGCCTTCTCTTCTCGCTCTCATTTGCGTATGTTAGCCACCAAATATGCTAGTCGCTTGCTGCAGCTCCACCTCATACCTTTTACCCTTCCTATAAGCTTAAATAGTCTCGATCGCGAGGGTGTGAGATTGCTGAGTCCCCGTGACTCATAGATACTTTCAAAACCAGCTTGCAGGTGCCGTTGAACCGTGCAGATGACGCAACCAAGCTTAAGGAGGAGCTCGATGAAGATCTTGTCCCTTATGTTGTTTCGTTCTAGTTGATCAGTAGTGGAGCCCAGTTGGGGTCGATCGGGGATCTGTGTAGCATTGGGGTAGTCTTCTTTTATTTTGGTTCCGTAGTCGGACCTTGTTTGTATCTGGATGATGTAATGCTTTATTCATGTATTGTGTGAAGTGGCGATTGTAAGCCAACTATGTATTTTTCCCTTATGTATTACATGGGTTGTGTGAAGATTACCTCACTTGCGACATTGCTTTCAATGCGGTTATGCCTCTAAGTCGTGCTTCGACACGTGGGAGATATAGCCGCTTCAAGGGCGTTACATCATGGCCTGAATTGTCTCAAGCCATATGTTAATATGGCATAAATACATGACTCAAAAAATACTCAAAAAAAGACAATGAACTAAAATCAAGAAAACGAGGCTTTCATAAGCCGCCAAGCCTAAAGCTCCGAGGCTTTCATGGGCCGCCAAGCCACTGAGTTAACCTTTTACATTTTGTGAATCCGGCCTCACATGACCACCGGTTTAACCTTGACAAGTTCATGGTCTATGTAAAATTGACTGTCAAGAGTTCTGCTTGTCATTCCAGGATTATCCGGGCGAAGTAGCAGTTTCTACAAAGCAGGAGAACCTGGAAAATTTTGGTGAATACACCTGGTGTTCCAAACCAGTTCATGAGGGTAGTAATGCTATGTTCTCTTTGGTGAATACACCTATGTTTGAACAGGAAGCCCCATGTGCTTTAGGTCATATAAGCCGAACCGTGAGGGATAGCTATGCTTCAAATATGAGCAGGAAGCCCCCAAGTGGCTTGTGGCATTGAGCCGATCAAGAGGGATATTCATAGCTATGGTTCAAATATGAGCAGGAAGCCCCCAAGTGACCATAAGGGTGGCATTGCGCCGATCAAGAGGGATATTCACAGCTATGCTTCAAATATGAGCAGGAAGCCCCCAAGTGACCATAAGGGTGGCATTGCGCTGATCAAGAGGGGTATTCACATCTATGCTTCAAATATGAGTAGGAAGCCCCCAAGTGACCATAAGGGTGGCATTGCGCCGATCAAGAGGGATATTCACAGCTATGCTTCAAATATGAGTAGGAAACCCCTAAGTGACCATAAGGGTGGCATTGCGCCAATCAAGAGGGATATTCACAGCTATGGTTCAAATATGAGCAGGAAGCCCCCAAGTGACCATAAGGGTGGCATTGCGCCGATCAAGAGGGATATTCACAGCTATGCTTCAAATATGAGCAAGAAGCCCCCAAGTGACCATTTGTAGTGAAGAAGACTCATTATTCTTTGAGATGAAACAAACAGAGGGCCTATATTAGCAGGGGTGCCATCTTTATTATAAGCATCATAATATATACATTGTCAAAATATGTACATTGTAAGATCCGATGGCTCAAGTGTAGTAAGGCCAAAGATGAGCAATATTCCACGGCCGATGGGTCTCCTCCGTCGATGTGCGTGAGTCCTTGTGGTCTCGAACATCGACAAGGTAGTATGATCCATTGTCCAGATTCTTGCTGATCACAGAAGGCCCTTCCCAAGGTGGGGATAGTTTATGCATATCAATTTGATCCTGAATAAGCCGGAGCACTAAGTCACCTTCTTGAAAGGTTTTGGTCTTAACCCGGCGACTGTGATAACGACGCAGATCTTGCTGATAAATCGCTGATCGAGCCGCCGCGAGGTCACGCTCCTCATCTAACAGGTCAAGTGCATCTTGACGTGCTTTTTCATTATCAGTTTCAACATAAGCCACCACACGGGGTGAGTCATGACGGATGTCACTAGGGAGAACCGCCTCTGCTCCGTAAACCATGAAGAAAGGCGTGTAACCCATAGATATGTTGGGGGTAGTATTAATACTCCATAATACCGAGGGTAACTCCTCCACCCAACAACCTGGCATCCTCTGCAAAGGAACCATAAGTCGGGGCTTGATGCCTCTCAGGATCTCTTGATTAGCTCTCTCCGCTGACCATTAGACTGGGGGTGAGCCACTGATGATACATCAAGCAGGATATGCTCATGTTGGCAAAATTCCTCCATGGCACCCTTGGATAGATTAGTGCCATTATCAGTTATAATACTATGGGGAAAACCAAAATGGAAAATCACCTTTTTCATGAATTGAACCGCCGCCGCCGCGTCACATTTACTGACCGGCTCTGCTTCAACCCACTTTGTAAACTTATCAACCGCCGCCAGGAGGTGCGTCTCTTTGTCTTTGGACCTTTTGAAAGGCCCAACCATATCAAGCCCCCCAGACTGCAAATGGCCAAGTAATTGTAATCATCCTCAATTCTTGAGCCGGCACATGAGTGCGCCATGAGAACTTCTGACAACCATCACATCTACTGACTAGATCCTCCGCATGAGCGTGCGCCGTTAGCAAATAGAACCCATGAAAAATTGCCTTGGCTACGAGAGATTTAGACCCGACATGATGACCAGAATCCCCTTCATGAACCTCTCGTAGAATCTCACAGCCTTCTTCAGGAGAAACACAATGTTGAAATGCTCCTGTGACACTACGATGATGCAATTCTCCATTGACAATAGTCATTGACTTAGACCGCCGGGTTATCTGTCTGGCCAAAGTTTCATCCTCAAACAACTCGCCCCAAGTCATATAAGCCAAATACGGAACTGTCCAATCAGGAATATCATGAAGAGCTGCCACCAGTTGTGCCTTCGGGTCAGGAATAGCAAGATCCTCCTCTGTAGGCAATTTGACAGAAGGGTTATGCAAAATATCCAGGAAAGTGTTAGGTGACACCGGCTTACGCTGAGACCGTAACCGGCTTAAAGCATCAACCACCTCATTTTTCCTGCGATCAACATGTTCAACTTGATAACCCTTGAAGTGACCTGCGATAGCATCGACCTCTCGATGGTAAGCCACCATGAGTGGATCTTCACAAGTGCCAGAAACTTGCTGAGCTACCAGATCTGATTCACTTAAGCATCTCACCTGGCTTAAGTTCATTTCCTTAGCCATCCGAAGACCATGGAGCAAGGCCTCATACTCAGCTGCATTGTTAGTACAAGGGAACATCAGCCGGAGAACATAAGAAAATTTATCACCTCGCGGGGAAGTCAAGACAACTCTAGCCCCCGAGCCCTCCAATTTCCTGGACCCATAAAAGTGGATAGTCCAATATGTGCTATCTGGCTTCTCCTCGGGCATTTGCAACTCTCTGTCCAATCATTGATAAAATCCACAAGTGCTTGAGACTTGATGGCTGTACGAGGCACATATTTTAAACCGTGAGGTCCAACTCAATGGCCCACTTGGCTATGCGACCTGTGGCATCTCATTTTTGAATGATATCCCCTAAAGGGGCAGAACTAACCACAATGATAGGATGACCTAGAAAATACTGTTTCAACTTCCTGCTAGCCATAAAACCCCCATATATAAGCTTCTCCCAATGTGGATACCTCTGTTTGGACTCAATAAGGACCTCACTGATGTAATAAACCGGCCGTTGAACCAGATATTCTTTGCCTGCTTCCTTCCTTTGTACCACAATGGCTACACTAACAGCTCGGCTATTGGCAGCCACATGTAATAGCAAAGGCTCCTTGTCAATGGGAGCAGCAAGAACCGGTGGCTCAGCCAATTGTTTCTTCAAGGCCTAAAATGCCTGATCAGCAGCATCATTCCAGACAAAGTGATATGTCTTCTTCATAATCTGGTACAGAGGGATAGCCTTCTCACCCAACTGGCTTATGAACCAGCTTAAGGCTACAATACGACCCGCCAAATGCTGAACATCATTGATACACTCCAGCTTAGCCAGAGAGGTGATAGCTTTTATCTTCTCCAAATTAGCCTCAATACCCTATTCTGAAACCAGAAAACCCAAAAGCTTACCAGCTAGCACACCAAAAACATACTTGGCCGGGTTAAGCATCATCTTATAGACCCGGAGGTTGTCAAAGGTTTCCTTCAAATCATCAATCAGGGTCTCCTTCTTCCTAGACTTCACCACAATATCATCCACAGAGGAATGAACATTGCGCCCAATCTGATTATGAAGACAATTCTGCACACATCGCTGGTAAGACGCCTAGGCGCTCTTGATGCCAAAAGGCATAGACACATAGCAGAAGGCTCCAAACGGAGTGATAAAAGTTGTCTTCTCCTGGTCCTTAACTGCCATCTTGCTCTGATGATAACCAGAATAAGCATCCAGAAAGCTCAAACGCTCACAACCCTCCGTAGCATCAATAATTTGATCAATACGAGGGAGAGCAAAGGCATCACCCGGACAAGCTTTTTTAAGTCCGTGTAGTCCACACACGTACGCCAAGTGTCGTTCTTCTTAAGCACCAACACCGGGTTAGCCAACCACTCAGGATGAAAAACTTCAACAATAAACCCAGCTGCCAAGAGCCGGGCCACTTCCTCACCAATAGCCTTACACCTTTGTCCATTGAAACGACGAAGAAATTGCTTGACCGGTTTAAACTTTGGATCAATATTAAGAGTGTGCTTAGCGAGTCCCCTCGATACACCTGGCATGTCAGAAGGTTTCCATGCAAAGATGTCCCGGTTTTCATGGATGAACTCGATGAGCGCGCTTTCCTATTTCGCATCCAAATTGGCACTAATGCTGAACTTCTTGGATGAATAAATCAACTAGTTTAGTGTTATCAGCCGACTTAAACTTTAAGACTGGATCATGCTCCATAGTTGGCCTTTTCAAAGACGTCATATCTGTCGGGTCAACATTGTCCTTGTAGAACTTCAACTCTTCTGTCGCACAAACAGACTCAGCATAAGCAGCATCGCCTTCCTCACACTCCAAGGCTATCTTGCGACTCCCATGTACTGTTATAGTGCCCTTGTGACCCGACATTTTGAGCTATAGATAAACATAACAAGGCCGTGCCATGAATTTAGCATAAGCCGACCGTCCGAACAGAGCATGATAAGGGCTTTTGATTTTAACCACTTCAAAGGTCAACGTCTCAGATCTGGAATCATATTCATCTCCAAAAGCAACTTCCAAAGATATCTTACCGACCGGATATGCCAACTTACCAGGAACCACACCGTGAAAACAATGTTTGACGGCTTAAGGTTTTTATCAGTCAACCCCATATGACGGAAAGTATCATAGTAGAGGATATTAATACTACTGCCTCCATCCATGAGTACCTTAGTGAACTTGTAACCTCCAACCTGAGGCGCCAAATGACCCAGATTATCAACCCGAGGCGGGTGATCATCATAGTTCCAAACAATGGGCTGCTCAGACCATCGTAAATAATGGGGAACCGCAGGCTCAACAGCATTTACTGCCCTTTTATGAAGCTTCTGATCCCTCTTACATAAACTTGTGGTGAAGAGATGGTACTGCCCACTATTCAACTGCTTCGGGTTACTCTGATAACCAGATTGCTGCTGTTGATTCCCCTGGCATGACTTTTGATGATAACCACCCTGATTGCCTGGATAGCTTGGGCGACCCTGGAAGCTGGAATTAGAACCACCACTGCCGTAACCCAGACCATGAGAACCGGAACCTGAGCCACCACCCGACCCATGATTGTTTTGAAACAAATTTGAAATTTTGAATTCCTTCATAATTTGGCAGACTTTCTAGAGGTGACTGGACGGTCTTTCCCGTGTACCATGCTTTGGGCAAGGCTCATTCATCATCTGCTCAAGATTGATAGCTGCCCCTCTTGTCCGAGGAGGTGGCTTTCCTTTAGGACACTGACCATTATTTTGCATGTTGGTGTTTCCCACAAAATCTGCATAGCCATCGGCCTTGCGCTTACCATTGCCCCCCTTGATTCACCGGGTTATGATGCTGGCCCTTGGTGTTGCCACTCTTCTTTCCCTTTCCCGTCTTTTCATCATCAGACTCGGGGTCCTTGGTACTGTCAGAGTTGGCATACTTAATCAGAGCTGCCATTAGCTCCCCCATGTCATTGTAGTGGCGCTTGAGTCGCCCTAGCTTCTATTTAAGAGCCAAAAATGACACTTTTTCTCCAACATTAGGACTGCTGAGCTGGCGTTAATGTTATCTGATGAGTGTAGGATGGCTTTGACCTGGCGCACCCAATGGGTCGTTGACTCGCCCTCTTCTTGGGCACATGCATCCAAATCCACAACCGACATGGGCTGCTTGCACGTATCTTTAAAATTCTAGATGAACCGGGCCTTTAACTCGACCCACGACCTAATGGAATTGGCAGGCAGTCCCTTTAGCCAAGTACGGGCCGTCATATCTAGCATCATTCTAAAGTACTTGGCACACACAGCATCACTGACCTCCAACAGCTCCATGGCCATCTCGTAACTCTCAATCCACGCCTCAGGGGGTAAGTCGGCTGTATAGTTAGGCACCTTACAAGGTCCTTTGAAATCCTTGGGCAAACACTCATTCTGCAGAGCTGGTACTAAACATGGTACGCCCGTGGCTCTGGAGGTTACGCCTGCCTCCACCGAAGTTTTCGTATAAACCGGGGGAGGCGGATGAGCCGCTTGCTGAACCGCCAGTTTAGCCTCATGACGTGCTCCGTCCTGGCCCACAAATTCCGAGCACCGTCATGCGCCGGGTCATGCCCACGAGGCTGGTTACGGTGCTTGTCACTGCTTGAAACGGCCGGGGAGTCTATGTGTCTACTGTAACTCCGGCTCGGGTGAGGGGTTGAGTGAATCCTTTCACGACTGTAAGAATAAGCCTTCTGCTGCACCAATGCTGTCTGAAGAAGCTCTCTAGCCCTCTTATTTCAACTGTAGCCGGAGACTCGCCTTCAACTGGGAGAGCTGCCAGTCATGTCGCCGCCGCAATCATATTATCCAACGGGTTAGAATAATGACCCAGTGGCGTCGATACATACTGTGGCGGGTTATTCAAACGAGGTGGATCTGCCGTGCGCGGTTGAGCCGGTGCTCTGGTCCTGGGTATGGCCACCGCCCAGTTTACCTCTAGCGGGTTACTAGTCCGTGCACCAGCTGGAGTCTGTGTGCCTTCTTCTCATAACTTCATTTGAAGCGTTTTGATCCAACGAGAGCCAGAAGGAATCGACCTAGATCTGTTGTGCCTGAGCATCCAGAGCAGCTCGCTCCGCAATCATCCTCGCGTTCTCAGCTGCCAGATCTTCCTTGGCTTGGGCTATCTCATCTCTCAGTTTTGCGACTTCCGCATTATGCTGAACTTGATTTGCCGGATTAACCTATGATGTCAACAATGTTGTCAAAGTGTCCAATAAGTCAGACAAGACCTAAGCCGGCGGGCGCACAGGGCCTCCTACCCCGGCCGCCGTCACCGCTGCTGACCCAGAAATCATTACCGCTATAGTTGAAGAATTCTACACTGGTTATGTACCAGCCTTGAAAATCACAACCCAGTTTAGCGGCTCATAGGGGTCTGGAATACTATCGCCATCGGAACAACCCCCAAGCCTGTCGTCTTGCAGTTGATACAATGAAGTAGTCTCGCCTGTGGATGACTCACCATCAGAATAGATGGCCGTCTCACCGCTAGACACAGATCCTTCTTCAAATTCCGCCCCATGTATGAATCTAACGAAGGCTTGCTTCACGGCGGGTTGAACCCGGGAGGGTCGTGCACGCTGAGCGGTCTCGATGATGTTGGTGCAGATGTCCGGATCAGGGCCCGGTTCGCCGATCTTGTCGATGAAAACATGGATTCCGCCGAAGGGGACCCGATATCTATACCCAATTGAGTCGGCCTCGGGGCCCGAGCCTGCATCGTCGATGTAGAGCTTGCCGTGGCGACTCTTGGTCATCTGGCCCACAGCGTATCCCTTGATCCCTTCAAAGTTGCCCTTTAAGAACTCAAAACCGCCGTGCGCTGGCCCCACGGTGGGCGCCAACTATCATGGAATTGTCACGACATATGTCCTAGCAGAAGGACTTAGTCGTGGAGCCATTGCAACAGGGTTAGCTTAAAGGGGTTAAACGGGATAAAAGACACAAGGAGTTTATACTGGTTCGGCCCCTTGCGGTGAAGGTAAAGGCCTAATCCAGTTTGAGGTGGTATTGCTTATGTCTTGATTACCAGGGAGCGAATACGCCTGACCTAGCTTTCTTTGTTGTCTCTTGCCCTAAGCCGCCTCCGGGTCGCCCCTTTATATACACACGTTGACGCCCGGCGACCTATAGAGTCCCGGCCGGCTCATAAACGTGTCCGGTCCGGTGACTAATTACACTTCCCTTATAATACAAGTTATATATATATATATGACAGTTTTATCCCTATGGGCCTTAAGCCGCCCTTGGGCCTTGGGCCCTTTAGCGACTCTGCTTCATGAACTGACATCGTTAACATCTTCATGGGCTTCAGTTTGATGAACCGCCACTGGGATAACCCGACCCCTCCTGGGCAGGTCATGCCCAATAATCATATCCCCAATAGACGACATGGCGACCGTGTTGGTGATGTGATCCGCGCAGGGCTTCGCCTAAGCACTACGACAACATGACCGAGGTGGTAAACCGTGGAGGAGGCACCACACACGGCGAAGAAACAACTGTTGTTCTTTGGGGTGCCCCCTTCCCCCGTATATAAAGGAGGGGAGGAGGAGGCCGGCCACCAAGGGGCACGCCAGGGAGAGGGGAGTCCTACTAGGACTCCTGTCCTAGTAGGATTCGCCCCCTTTTTTCCTTCTTCCGGAGGGGGAAAGGGGGAAAGGAGAGGGAGTAGGAGAAGGAAAGGGGGGCACCACTCCCTTCCCTAACCCAATTCGGCCTCCTACCTTGTGGGGGGTCCACCAGCCCCTTGTGGGCTGGTTAGCCTCCCTCCTATGGCCCATATCTTTCCCCGACGGGTTCCAGTAACCCCTCCGATACTCCGGTATGTACCCGATACACTCCGGAACCCTGCCGGTGTCCGAATACTACCTTCCAATATATCAAGCTTTACCTCTCGACCATTTCGAGACTCCTCGTCATGTCCATGATCTCATCTGGGACTCTAAACAAACTTCGGTCACCAAAACGCATAACTCATAATACAAATCTTCATCGAGCGTTAAGCGTGCGGACCCTACGGGTTCAAGAACTATGTAGACATGACCGAGACACATCTCCGACAATATGACCAAGACGATCGAACTCTAGATCCAACTGAGGCCAAAGGAGAGTTCGTCAGCACAACGACGTGGTGAAAGTGATGATGAAGTTACCGACGTAGGGCCTAAGCACTACGACAATATGACCGAGATGGAAATCTATGGAGGGGGCATCGCACACGGCTAAGAGATCAACTTGTGTGTCTATGGAGTGGAGGAGGGGCCGGCCGTCCTCATAGGGCGTGCCCTAAGGGGGAATCCTACTCCTACTAGGAGTAGGTTCCCCCCTTTCCTAGTACAACTAGGAGGGGGAAAGAAGGGAAGAAGGAAAGGGGGCCTGGGGGGCGCCCCCCTCCTCTTGGCGGCCTCCTCTCTTTTCAACTAAAGCCCATGAAGGCCCATTAACCCCACCAGGTGGTTCCGGTAACCCCCCGGTACTCCAGAAAATGCCCGAACCAATCTGAAACCTTTTCGGTGTCCAAACATAACCTTACAATATATCAATCTTCATGTCTCGACAATTTCGAGACTCCTTGTCATGTTTGTGATCACATACGGGACTCCGAACAACATTTGGTACATCAAATCACATAACTACCAATACATATCGTCATCGAACATTAAGCGTGCGGACCCTACGGGTTCGAGAACTATGTAGACATGATTGAGACTCATCTCCGGTCAATAACCATGATAGCACACAAAGTGTTCCTCCAGTATTCGGGAGTTACATAATCTCATAGTCATAGGAACATGTGTAAGTTATGAAGAAAGCATTAGCAATAAACTAAACGATCATAGTGCTAAGCTAACGGATGGGTCATGTCAATCACATCATCCTCTAATGATGTGATACCATTTATCAAATGACAACTCATGTCTATGGTTAGGAAACTTAACCATCTTCGATTAACGAGCTAGTCAAGTAGAGGCATACTAGTGACACTCTGTTTGTCTATGTATTCACACATGTACAATTCTAGCATGAATAATAAAAAATTATCATGATACAAGGAAATATAAATAACAACTTTATTATTGCCTCTAGGGCATATTTCCTTTAAATAGTGCTCCCTAGTTGGTGTTGTATAAGAGAAGATGGAGACTCAATAAAAATAAAAATGCATAAATGTAAATAGATAGGCCCTTCGCAAAGGGAAGCAGGGATTTGTCGAGGTGCTAGAGCTCAAAGCTTAAATTAAGAGATAAATTTGTTTTGAGAGGTATGCTTTTTCGTCAGCGAAAACGACCGATAATTCCCAATACTTTCCATGCTAGGTACATCATAGGCGGTTCCCAAACATAAAATAAAGTTTATTCCTTTTTCCACCATTCTTTCACAATCCATGGCTAGCTGTATCCATGGGTGCCTTCCATACCAACACTTTCCAAGGAATTTATTATTTATAATATAAAGTAAATTCCTTTTTTATTTCGAGACTAGGCATCCCTATTACCGGCTACACTCTCATGCAATGACAAATGAATAAGCACTCATCTTGAATAACACATCTAGCATGGAAAAATATTGGCCACCCCCTGCCGCTTCATGAGCGGTACGAACACACAAAAAGGAAATTCATTTTGAAAATTAGAGTTGGCACATACAAATTTACTTGGACTCCTTTGGAACAACTTGGTTTAAGGAGTTTAGGTTCACAAGCACTATTTCCGCTTAGTACAAGGGAAGGCTAGAAAATAGATTGAGAAGCAACCAACCAAGAAACGAAGACGATCATAAACGAGCATTAAACATAACTAACATCGAATAATGCACCACAAGTAGGATATAACTTCATTGCATAACTATTGAATTCCATGCTTGCATAGGGAATCACAAACTTTAACACCAATATTCTTACTAAAGCATAATTACTCACCAACATGACTCACATATTACTATCTCCATATCACGAAACTATTGCAAGGAATCAAGTTTTCATATGCAATGATCTTCATGATAGTTTTTATTATCCCAGTTGAATATCTATCACTTTGGGACTAGTTTCATATATTACCATTGCTTATAACAAGCTCTCAAACAAATTTAAGTGAAGAACAAGAGCATAAATATTTCTTCAAAATTTTCATCTCTCAAAATAATATAAGTGAAGCATGAGGGATATTTCTCCAAAATTCTACTAACTCTCAAAATAATCTAAGTGAAACATGAGATCATTTCTTAAAAAATTAAACAACCAACATGCTCAAAAGAATATAAGTGAAGCACTAGAGAAATTCCATAGCTCAAAAATTTAAGTGAAGCACATAGAGCAATTCTAACAAATCATGGCATCATTATGGCTCTCTCAAATAGGTGTGTCCAGCAAGGATGAATGTGAAAAACTAAGAAGAAAAACAAGCAAAGACTCATATAATACAAGACGCTCCAAGCAAAACTCTTGATATGTGACAAATTAAAATATAGCTCCAAGTAAAATTACCGATGGTCGTTAGAAGAAAAGAGGGGATGCCTTCAGGGGCATACCCAAGCTTAGTTTCTTGGTTCTCCTTGAATATTACCTTGGGGTGCCATGGGCATCCCCAAGTTTAGGATCTTTTCACTACTTATTCCTTCATCCTTCGTGATCTCACCCAAAACCTGAAAACTTCAATCACACAGAACTTAACAAAAACTTCATGAGATCCGTTAGTATAATAAAGAAAATCACCACTTTAAGTACTGTTGCGAACACACTCATATTTTATTATTGCATTATATCTACTGTATTCTAACTTTAAAATGGCTTAT
Organism: Triticum aestivum; assembly: GCF_018294505.1. Classification (NCBI taxonomy): domain Eukaryota; kingdom Viridiplantae; phylum Streptophyta; class Magnoliopsida; order Poales; family Poaceae; genus Triticum; species Triticum aestivum. The sequence goes on along the minus strand of NC_057797.1, from coordinate 565,467,445 downwards.
ACCCCCTCATTCAATCCATAGATTCATCAAAATAAGCACACAATGCAACAAAAACAGAATCTGTCAAAAACAGAATAGTCTGTTGTAATCTAGACTTTCACCATACTTCTGTAACTCCAAAATTTCTGAACAAATAGCACAACATAGGCAATTTGTATATCAAACATGTGTAAAAAAATTCAAGATTTTATCATGCTTCTATGATTTTAACAATTCTGCTACTGGGCGCAAAAGTTTCTGTTTTCCAACAAGATCAAATCAACTATCACCCAACATGATCCTAAAGGCTTTACTTGGCACAAACACTAATTAAAATATAAAAACACAATCATAACAGTAGTATAATTTTGTCAGCACATAAAAACAGAAAGAAAAAGAGAAAAAATATTTTATTCATTGGGTTGCCTCCCAACAAGCGCTATCGTTTTATGCCCCTAGCTAGGCATAATGCATAGGTTCAAGTATTGTCATCTTTCTTCTTATTTTCCATAGATGTGTTTTTGTCGGGAGGTTTTTCAAATATAACTTGAAACACGTTATATATAGAAATTTTAGCATTATCAAGTTGCCCATTTGCAAATCCCCTTTGATTTCCGGCTATGATCCAAGAATTTTGTAGATTAACATCATTGAAAATTGTTGGATCATATCCAAAATGAGAACTTCCTTTTTAAGGTTCTCATCAAAGATATGATCATTGCAAAGCAAATGTCTTAAAACATAACCACTATTGTAAAGAATCTCATCTATCATCGGTTTTTCACGGTTCATACCATAAAAATCAAAGATCTCCCTAGCTTCCCGCATTATAGGATCAAATTCATTCATAAAGACAAGGGTGGCTATCTTTTTAGCCCTAGGATATCATAAAACAATCTTTGCAAGGTAGGATGAGTATGAATAAATCTATTCTCAAGTTTAAGAATAAGAACTAGTGCTGAAATAGCTCCTACATAAGTTTTAGTTCTTTTAAGTATAGGGGCATCATCACAAGTCAAAGTTCCAACACAACTAAAGAATTCTTAGATGGCACCTTTTCCTATAACATTCCCTTGTCCCAAAACAAAAGCTTTGGCATCCAGATTACAAGAACGCCCAATTTTAGGAGTTCTGCCATCATCTGTTTTAGCCATACCAAAATCACTCATGATGATTGGTTCAAAGCAAGCAAGGAAGCAAACAAAAAAGACATATGAAAAATTATTTTTGTATTTTTGCAAAAACGTTTTAGAAGTAGGGGAGATGAAAGTGAGAGGCAAATGGAAAATAAAGTAATTACAAGGAGATGAGAGTTTGTGCACACGAACCTCATAGATGTTGATGATATCTCCCCGGCAACAACGCTAGAAATTCTTCCTGATTGCTTGTATCTACGTTGGTAATTCCCCGAAGAGAAGAGGATGATGCATCACAACAACGACAATTATTTCCCTTAGTAATGAAACCAAGGTTATCAATCCAGTAGGAGAACCAAACAACACTATGTAAACAACACCTGCACACACACACAACAAATACTTGCAACCCAACGCGTAAGAGGGGTTGTCAATCCCTCCTTAGTATTGTGATAGATTAAATTGTACGAGATTGGATAAATAGATCTAGAAAAACACACAAAAATAAGTAAATAAAAAGTGCAGCAATGTATTTTTGGATGCTTGGATTAATAGATCTGAAAATAATACGATTGAAAATATACCTGGGGGCCATATATTTCATTATAGGCCTCTCTCAAGAAAATAGCATACGGTGGGTAACCAAATTGCTGTTGGGAAATTGATAGAAGAGCAAATAATTATGACGATATCCAAGGAAATGATCATGTATATAGGCATCACGTCCAAGATTAGTAAACCGACTCCTGCCTGCATCTACTACTATTACTCCACACATCGATCGCTATCCAGCATGCATCTAGTATATTAAGTTCATGAAAAAATGGAGTAATGCAATAAGAACGATGACATGATGTAGACAAGATCTATTCATGTAGGAATTGACCCCATCTTTTTATCCCTATTGGCACCGATACACGCGTGTCATGTCTCTTTCTATCACTAAAATTGAGCACCGCAAGATCGAACCCATCACAAAGCACCTCTTTCCATGGCAAGAAAAATCAATCTAGTTGTCCAAACCAAACCAAAGTTTCGGAGAAGAAATACAAGGATATAATAATCATGTATTAGAGAGTTAAACAAAGACTCCAATAATATTCATCGATAGATCTGATCATAAACTCACAATTCATCGAATCCCAACAAACACACCACAAAAAAGTGTTACATCTAATAGATCTCCAAGAACATCATGGAGAACATTTTATTGAAGATCAAAAGAGATAAGAATCCATCTAGCTACTGCCTACAGACCCGTAGGTCCGTGGTAAACTACTCACACATCATCAGAGGGGCAAGGGTGATGATGAAGAACCCCTCCGTGATCGTTGACCCCTCCGGCAGAGCGCCGAAGAAGGCCTCTAGATTGGATCTCGTGGTTTTGGAACTTTCAGTAGCTGGAATTGTGTTTCACCGTCTCCCTAGGGTTTAGGGGATTTTAGAGTATTTATAGAGGCAGAGGTCGGTGGAGGGGTGCCTGTGGGCCCCACTACCCACCAGGGCATGCCTGTGGGCCCTGGCACGCCTTGGTGCCTAGTGGCCCCATAGGCCCCCTTTGGTGCACTTCTTGGGCCTCCTGGGTGTCTTCTAGACAGAAAAAATTCTCCAAAAAGTTTCGCGGCATTTGGACTCCATTTGGTATTGATATTCTGTGAAGTAAAAAACAAGCAAAAAAACAGCAACTTCCAGTGGGCACTATGTCAATAGGTTAGTCCCAAAAATGATATAAAGTAGCTAGTAAATGAGTATAAAACATCCTAGAGTGATACTTTAATAGCATGGAAAAATCAAAAATTATAGGTACGTTGGAGACGTATCAACAAGTAGTATTCCACTTAGTACAAATGAAGGCTAGCAAATAGATTGAGAAGCGACCAACCAAGAAACAAAAATGATCATTAAACATAATTAACACTGAATAATGCACCACAAGTAGGATGTAACTTCATTGCATAACTATTGGCTTTCATGCTTGCATAGGGAATCAGAAACCTTAACACCAATATTCTTACTAAAGCATACCTTAACACCAATATTCTTACTAAAGCATAATTACTCACCAACATGACTCACATATTACTATCTCCATATCTCCAAACTATTACAAGGAGTCAAGTTTATAATATGATCGTCATGAAAGTTTTTATTATATCCCCCTTGAATATCTTTCACTTTGGGACTAAATTCATATATTACCATTGCTACTTTCAAGCTCTAAATTTAAATTGAAGTACAGAGCATAAATTTCTTCAAAATAATTTCCTTTTTCAACTCGAAAAATAATATAAGTGAAGCATGAGAGCATATTTCTTCAAAAATTCACTAACTCTCAAAATAATCTAAGTGAAGCATGAGAGCATTTCCTCAAAAATTAAACCACCACCGTGCTCAAAAAGGTATAAGTGAATTACTAGAGCAACTCCCTAGCTCAAGAACTTTAAGTGAATCACATCGAGCAATTCTAACAAATCATATCATCATTATGGATCTCTCAAATAGGTGTGTCTAGCAAGGATGATTGTGACAAACTAAAAAGAAAAACAAGAAAAGACTCATATAATACAAGACACTCCAAGCAAAACTCATGATATGTGATGAATAAAAATATAGCTCGAAGTAAAATTACCGATGGTCATTAGAAGAAAGAGGGTATGCCTTCCGGGGCATCCCCAAGCTTAATTGCTTGGGAGTCCTTGAATATTTCCTTGGGGTGCCATGGGCATCCCCAAGCTTAGGCTCTTTCCACTCCTTATTCCTTCATCCATTGTGATCTCACCCTAAACTTGAAAACTTCAATCACACAAAACTTAACAAAACCTTCGTGAGATCCGTTAGTATAATAAAGCAAATCACCACTTTAAGTACTATTGCAAACCCATTCATATTTTATTATTGCATTATACCTACTGTATTCTAACTTTACCACGGCTTATACCCCTCGGTACAGTCCGTAGATTCATCAAAATAACCGCACAATGCAACGGAAACAGAATCTGTCAAAAACAGAACAGTCTGTAGTAATCTGTACTTTAACCATACTTCTGCAACTCGAAAAATTCTAAAAACTTAGGACAAAGTAGGAAATTTGTATAACAATCTTGTGTAAAAATCAGAACTTTTCATTGCTCCAGTTTGTTTTAACAACAACAACAACAACAACAACAACAACAACAACAACAACAACAACAACAACAACAACAAAGCCTTTAATCCCAAACAAGTTGGGGTAGGCTAGAGGGCTCCAGTTAGTTTTAACATTTCTGAAAAAGTTTTTGTTCTCCAACAGGATCAAATCAACTATCACCCAAGCCATCCTAAAGGACTTACTTGGCACAAACACTAACTAAACCATAAAAAGCACAATCAAAACAGAAGCATAATTTTGTATTTATTGAAAAACAAAAAGAAACAAAAATTTAAAGGATAGCTATTGGGTTGCCTCCCAACTAGCACTATTGTTTTACGCCCCTAGCTAGGCATAATGCATAGATTCAAGTATTGTCATGTTTAGTTTTTGCTCCATAGGATGCCCTCATGATTGACTCATATGGTGGCTTAATTCTAGTTCTAGGGAAGTGTTCCATACCCTTTCTCAACGAAAACTGAAATTTAATATTCCCTTCTTTCATATGAAACACGACACCTATAGTTCGTAAAAACGGTCTACCAAGTATTCTGGGACAAGTTATATTGCAATCAATATCAAGAACAATACAACCAATGGGCACATAATTCCTATTTGCAATAATAAGAACATCATTAATTCTTCCCAATGGCTTTTTACTAGTAGAATCTGCCAAGTGCAAATTAAGACAACATTCTTCCAACTTGGTAAAACCTAGCACATCACATAGAGATTTCGGAATTGTGGAAACACTAGCACCCAAATCACATAAAGCATTGCACTCATAATTTTTTATCTTGACTTTAATGGTGGGTTCCCATTCATTATATAATTTTCTAGGAACCAAAATCACTAATTCTAGCTTTTCTTCTAAAGCTTTCATCACCGCTTCTACAATATGTTTAGCAAAAGCTTTATTTTGTTCATATGCATTGGGTGGAATTAGAATGGATTGCAACAAAGAAATACACTCAATCAACAAGCAATTATCATAATTAAAATCTTTGTAATCCAAAAGAGTGGGCACATCACTAGTTAAAGTTTTACCTCTCCAAACCTACCTTTATAAATTTTTCAACAAGATTTTCACCCTCTGAATTATGAGGACGCCTTCTAGATAAAGTTGACTCTTCTTCAGTCCTATTTTCATCAATTTTAACATTACTAAAGAAGGAATCAATAGAAGAAACACCAGTCATTTTAAAATCTTCATCATTGCTGTCCTCTAAAGATTCCGGCTTAGTTGCCATTTGATTTACTAGTGTAGCTTGTGCATCGGAGATTTTTCCTAGCAAATTTTTAGTATTAGCAAACTGAGATTGAAGATTAGAAACCCCTCCATTGACACGATCAAATTATTTTGTGATAGCATCAAGTAAAATAGAGTGTTCTCTAAGTTCTTCGGTAAAAAAAATTGTAGTGCTCAAATTGCATGGCCATATAAGCCTTAGTACTTTCTCGATTTCTACCAATATAGTGGGATAACAAATACCATAATAATCCTCTTGAAACATTGTGACTACGCAAACAAGATCACAAGCAAACAAAATATCAAACAGGAAAAAGGAAAACAAAAAATATATATTTGTATTTTTGTGAAAACTTTTTAGAAGTGGGGGAGATGAAAATGGGAGGCAAATGACATATAAAGTTATTGCAAGGAGATGAGAGTTTATGTGTAGGTACTTGACAGATGTTGATGATGTCTCCCCGCAACAGCGCCACAAATTCTTCATGATGCTTGTGCTCTGTGTTGGTATTTCCCCGAAGAGGAGAGGATGATGCATCACATCAGAGGCAAGTATTTCCCTCAGTTATGAACCAAGGTTATCAATCCATTAGGAGAACCAAGCAACACTATTTAAATAGCACCTCACACAAACAAGAAATACTCGCAACCCAACGCGTAAAGGGGTTGTCCATCCCTCAACAATATTGAGATATATTAAATTGTATAGGTCTTGGTAATTAGATCTAACAAAAACACAAAAAAATTGCAGCAATGTATTTTTGGTTTAATATGATAGGAAATAGACCCGGGGGCCTCAGTTTTCACTAGAGGCTTCTCTCAAGAAAATAGCATATAGTGGGTAAACAAATCACTGTTGGGCAATTGAAAGAAAAACAAATAATTATGACGATATCCAAGGCAATGATCATGTATATAGGCATCACGTCCAAGATTAGCAAACCGACTCCTGTCTACATCTACTACTATTACTCCACACATCGACCGCTATCCAGTATGCATCTAGTGTATTAATTTCATGAAAAACGGAGTAATGCAATAAGAACGATGACATGATGTACACAAGATAAACTCACGTATGAATAAACCCCATCTTGTGACCATTAATAGCAACGATTCATGTGTGTCATGTCTCTTTATGTCACTGAGATTGATCACCACAAGATCGAACCCATCACAAAGCACCTCTTCCCATGGCAAGAAAAATCAATCTAGTTGGCCAAACCAAACCGAAAAATCGAAGAAGAAATACGAGGCTATAACAATCATGCATATAGGAGTTCAAAGAAGACTCAAATAATATTCATATATAGATCTGATCATAAACTCACGATTCATCGAATCCCAACAAACACACCGCAAAGAAGTGTTACATCAAATAGATCTCCAAGAACATCGAGGAGAACATTGTATTGAAGATCAAAAAGTGAGAAGAAGCCATCTAGCTACTAACTAAGGACCCATAGGTCTGTGGTAAACTACTCACGCATCATTAGAGGGGCAACAAGGATGATGAAGAACCCCTCAAAGATCGTTGCCCCCTCCGGCAGAGTGCCGGAAAAGGCCTCTAGATTGGATCTCGTGGTTCTGGAACTTGTGGCGGTGAAAACAATATTTCCTCGACTCTCTAGGGTTTTGGGGATTTTAGAGTATTTATAGAGGTAGAAGTACGTCAAGAAGGTTCCCGTGGGCAACTACCCACCAGGGCGCCCCGGATGCCCTAGCGAGCCCTAGTGCCTAGTGGGCCCCACGGGCCTCCTCCCCATGTGCTCCTTTAGCTTCTAGGGTGTCTTATCACCAGAAAAAATCTCCAAAAAGTTTCATGGCATTTGGACTTTGCTTGGTATTGATATTCTACAAAGTAAAAAACAAGCAAAAAACAACAACTGGTACTGGGCACTATGTCAATAGGTTAGTCCCGAAAGATGATATAAAGTTGCTAGTAAATGTATATAAAACATCCAAGATTGATAATATAACAGCATGGAACAACCAAAAATTATAGATACATTGGAGACGTATCAACTTCCTGAACCACTACCTAAACCAACCCCAAAGAAGAGAGGTATTCTATTCCTCAGTCGAGAAGATATGCAAAAGGCAAAGAAATCTATGAAGGAAAAGGGTATTAAATTTGAAGATGTTAAGAATTTACCACCTGTTGAAGAAATACATGGGCTTGATACCCCGACAGAGGTAGTAGAGGTAAATTCTCTTATTAGATCCGATGAAGGTGATATTCCTTATATTAATTCTGCTAGTCAGTGCCTAGATGAATTTTATAATTACATTGTTAAGCGGGCATTTTAACATGTATGTTAGCAAGCAATTGAAACAAAATGCTTTCATGATTGATCTTTTGAGTGATTTGATGTTTAGAATTGGTTATAATGTTAAAGGTTTCAGTAAAGATTCATCCATGGTTCATACACCTAGTTAGAACAAATAGCTAAGTCACAAAATGATTTTCTTAATGAGATGAATAATAAAATGAGTGATCATGTTGTTAGGGTAAAAACTAGAGGAGGTAAAATGACTCAGGAGCCTCTATATCCTGAAGGTCATCCCAAGAGAATTGAGCAAGATTATCAGAGAATTAGTATTGATGTACCCCGATGAGGAGGGGATGATGCAGTATAGTAGAGATAAGTATTTCCCTCTGTTAAGAACCAAGGTTATCGATCCAGTAGGAGAATCACGCAACACCTAGTTAGCAGTACCTGCACACAAAATAACAAAAACTTGCACCCAACGCGAACCAGGGGTTGTCAACCCCTTGACGATTATTTGCAAGATTAAATTTTGTAGTGATAGATAGATAGATAAAATACAAAATAAAATAAAGAAAAGAAAAATTACAATAAGATATTTTTGGATTTTAATATATAATAAAAGTCGACCCTGGGGCCATTGTTTTCACTAGAGGCTTCTTTCTTGAAAATAGCATACGGTGGGTAAATAAATTACTGTTGGGCAATTGATAGAAAAGCGAATAATGATGATGATATCCAAATGATCATGTATATAGGCATCACGTCTGAGACAAGTAGACCGAATCTTTCCTACATCTACTACTATTACTCCACACATCGACCGCTATCCAGCATGCATCTAGAGTATTAAGTTCATAAAGAACGGAGTAACGCCTTAAGCAAGATGACATGATGTAGACAAAGAAAACTCATGAATAAACCCCATCTTTTATCCTTAATGGCAATGATACAAATACGTGTCATGTCCCTTTCTGTCACATGGATTGAGCATCGCAAGGTCGAACCCATCACAAAGCACCTCTCCCATTACAAGAAAAATCAACCTAGTTTGCCAAACCAAATCAATAGATCAGGGAGAAATACAAAGCTATAATAATCATAGATAAAAGGGTTTAGAGAAAACTCAAATGATATTCATGGATATTCTGATCATAAACTCACAATTCATCGGATCCCAACAAACACACTGCAAAAATTGATCACATCTAATAGAACTCCAAGAACATCGAGGAGAACATTGTATTAAAGATCAAAGAGATAGAGGAAGCCATCTAGCTGAAGGAAATATTCCCTAGAGGCAATAATAAAGTTTTTATTTTATATTTCCTTATATCATGATAAATGTTTATTATTCATGCTAGAATTCTATTAACGGGAAACTTGATACATGTGTGGATACATAGACAAAACACTGAGTCCCTAGTAAGCCTCTACTAGACTAGCTCGTTAATCAAACATGGTTAAGTTTCCTAACCATAGACAAGTGTTGTCATTTGATGAATGGGATAACATCATTAGGAGAATTATGTGATGGACATGACCCATCCGTTAGCTTAGCATATTGATCATTCACTTTTATTGCTATTGCTTTCTTCATGTCAAATACATATTCCATCAACTATGAGATTATGCAACTCCCGGATACCGGAGGAATACCTTGTGTGCTATCAAATGTCACAACAAAACTGGGTGATTATAAAGATGCTCTACAGGTATCTCCAAAGGTATTTGTTGGGCTAGCATAGACCGAGAATAGGATTTGTCACTCCAAGTATCGGAGAGGTATCTCTGGGCCCCCTCGGTAATACACATCATAAGAAGCCTTGCAAGCTATGTGACTAATGAGTTAGTTACGGGATGATGCATTACGAAACGAGTAAAGAGACTTACCGGTAACGAGATTGAACTAGGTATGAGGATACCGACGATCGAATCTCGGGCAAGTAACATACTGATGACAAAGGGGATGACGTATGTTGTCATTACGGTTTGACCGATAAAGATCTTCGTAGAATATGTAGGAACCAATATGAGCATCCAGATTCCGCTGTTGGTTATTGATCAAAGATGTGTCTCGATCATGTCTACATAGTTCTCGAACCCGTAGGATCCACACGCTTAATGTTTGATGACAATTTGTATTATGAGTTACGTGTTTTGGTGACCGAAGATTGTTTAGAGTCCCGGATGAGATCACGGGCATGACGAGGAGTCTCGAAATGGTCAAGAGGTAAAGATTGATATATTGGACGATAGTATTCGGACACCGGAATGGTTTCAGAGAGTTTCAGATATTTATCGAAGTACCGATGGGTTACCGGAACCCCCCGAGGAAAGTAATGGGCCACTATGGGCCATAGGGGAGAGAGAGGGAAGCCCACAAGGGGTGGGAGCCCCCCATGGGGAGTCTGAATTGGATAAGGGGAGGGGGCACGACCCCCTTTCCTTCTCCCTCTCCCTCTCCTTCCCCCTTTCCCCCTCCGAAAGAAGGAAGGGGGCCGACTAGGACTAGGAGTCCTAGTGGGTTCCCCCCAGTTGGCACGCCCCCTAGGACCGGCCTCCTCCCCTCTCCTCCTTTATGTACGCGGGTAGGGGCACCCCAACACACATCAATTATTTCTTAACCGTGTGCAGTGCCCCCTGCACTATTTACTCCTGCGGTCGTATTATCGTAGTGCTTAGGCGAAGCCCTGCGTAGATCACATCACCATCACCGTCACCACACCGTCGTGCTGACGAAACTCTCCCTCGACACTTTGCTAGATCAAGAGTTCGTGGGACGTCATCAAGTTGAACGTGTGCAAAACTCGGAGGTGTCGTACGTTTGGTGCTTGATCGGTTGATTCAAGAAGACGTTTGACTACATCAACTGTGTTAAGCTAACGCTTCCGCTTTCGGTCTGCGAGGGTACGTGGGCACACTCTCCCCCTGTCGTTGCTATGCATCTCCTAGATAGATCTTGCATGATCGTAGGAAATTTTTGAAATTGCATGCTACGTTCCCCAACAGTGGCATCCGAGCCAGGTCTATGCGTAGATGATATGCACGAGTAGAACACAAAGAGTTGTGGGAGGTGATCATCATACTTCTTACCACCAATGTCTTATTTTGATTCGGCGGTATTGTTGGATGAAGCGGCCCGGATCAACCTTACATGACCACGTTCATGAGGCCAGTTCCACCAATAGACATGCAACTAGTTTTGCATAAAGGTGGCTGGCGGGTGTCTGGTTCTCCAACTTTAGTTGAATCGAATTTGACTATGGCCGGTCCTTGTTGAAGGTTAAAACAGAAAACTTGATAAATCACCATTGTGGTTTTGATGTGTAGGTAAGAACGGGTCTTACTAGAAGCCCGTAGCAGCCACGTAAAACTTGCAACAACAAAGTAGAGGATGTCTAGCTTGTTTTTGCAGGGCATGTTGTGATGTGATATGGTCAAGACATGATGTGATATACGTTATTGTATGAGATGATCATGTTTTGTAAAAGTTATCGGCAACTAGCAGGACCCTTATGGTTGTTGCTTTATTGTATGAAATGCAAACACCATGTAATTTCTTTACTTTATCACTATGCGTTAGCGATAGTTGTAGAACAAATAGTTGGTGAGACGGCAACGATGCTACGATGGAGATCAAGGTGTCAAGCTGGTGATGATGGAAATCATGATGGTGCTTTGGAGATGGAGATCAAAGGCACAACATGATGATGGCCATATCATGTCACATATTTTGATTGCGTGTGATATTTATCTTTTATGCATCTTATTTTTCTTAGTACGGCGGTAGCATTATAAGATGATCCCTTACTAAAATTTCAAGGTATCAGTGTTCTCCCTGAATATGCACCATTGCGATAGTTCATCGTGCCGAGACACCACGTGATGATCGGGTGTGATAAGCTCCACGTTCACATACAACGGGTGCAAGACAGTTTTGCACATGCGGAATACTCGGGTTAAACTTGACGAGCCTAGCATGTACAGACAAGGCCTTGGAACACTGGAGACCGAAAGGTCGAACATGAATCATATAGTAGATATGATCAACATAGAGATGTTCACCATTGAAAACTACTCCATCTCACATGATGACCGGACATGGTTTAGTTGATATGGATCACGTGATCATTTAGATGACTTGAGGGATGTCTATCTAAGTGGGAGTTCTTGAGTAATATGATTAATTGAACTTAATTTATCATGAACTTAGTCCTGATAGTATTAGCATATCTATGTTATAGATCAATAGCTCGCGTATAGCTCGCCTATTTTATTTTTGATATGTTCCTAGAGAAAACTAAGTTGAAAGATGATAGTAGCAATGATGCGTACTGGGTCTGTGATCTAAGGATTATCCTCATTGCTGCACAGAAGAATTATGTCCTTAATGCACCGCTAGGTGACATGCCTATGCAGGAGCAGATGCAGACATTATGAACGTTTGACAAGCTCGGTATGATGACTACTTGATAGTTTAGTGCACCATGCTTTATGGCTTAGAATGAGGACTTCAAAAATGTTTTGAACGCCATGGAGCATATGAGATGTTCTGAGAGCTAAAAATGATATTTTAGACTCATGCCCATGTTAAGAGGTACGAGACCTCTGACAAGTATTTTGCCTATGAATCAAGTGGGAGTTAATCTTCCAGATAAAGATAGTGATTGACAAAGTTCTCTAGTCACTATCACCAAGTTACTAGAACTTCGTGATGAACTATAATATACAAGGGATGACAAAAACGATTCCCAAGCTCTTCGCAATGCTGAAATTGGCGAAGGTAGAAATCAAGAAAAAAACATCAAGTGTTGATGGTTGACAAGACCACTAGTTTCAAGTAAAAGAGCAAGGGAAAGAAACGGACCTACAATAAGAATGGCAAGCAAGTTGCCACTCCCATGAAGAAGCCCAAAGCTAGACCCAATTCTAAAACTGAGTGCTTCTACTACAAAGGAAATGGTCACTGGAAGCGGAACTACCCCAAATGCTTGGCGGATAACAAGGATGGCAAAGTGAACAAAAGGTATATTTGATATGCATGTTATTGATGTGTACTTTACTAGTGTTCATAGTAATCCCTAGGTATTTGATACCGGTTCAGTTGCTAAGATTAGTAACTCGAAATAGGAGTTGCAAAATGAATAGAGACTAGGTAAGGGCAAGGTGACGATGTGTGTTGGAAGTGATTCCAAGGTTGATAAGATCACCATCACACACTCCCTCTACCTTCGGGATTAGTGTTGGACCTAAATAAATGTTATTTTGTGTTTGCATTGGGCATGAATATGATTAGATCTTGTTTATTGCGATATGATTATTCATTTAAGCCAGAGAATATTTGTTGTTCTATATACATGAATAAAACCTTCAAAGGTCATACACCCCGTGTAAATGATTCATCGAATCTCGATCATAGTGATACACATATTCATAATATTGATGCCAAAATGTGAAAAGTTGATAATGATAGTGCAACATATTTGTGGCACTGTCGTTTAGGTCATATTGGTGTAAAGCGCATGAAGAAACTCCATGCAGATAGGCTTTTGGAATCACTTGATTATGAATCATTTGATACTTGTGAACCATGCCTCATGGGCAAGATGACTAAGACTCCATTCTCCGGAACAATGGAGCGAGCCACTGACTTATTGAAAATAATACATATCGATGTATGCGGTCCGATGAGTGTTGAGGCTCGCGGTGGGTATCGTTATTTTCTGACCTTCACAGATGATTTGAGCAGATATGGGTATATCTACTTGATGAAACACAAGTCTGAAACATTTGAAAAGTTCAAAGAATTTCAGAGTGAAGTGGAGAATCATCGTAACAAGAAAATAAAGTTCCTACGATCTGTTTACGGAGGCGAATATTAGACTTACGAGTTTGGCCTTCATTTAAAACAATGTGGAATAGTTTCACAACTCACGCCACCAGGAACACCATAGCGTAATGGTGTGTCCGAATGTCGTAACCGTACTTTATTAGATTGGTGCGATCTATGATGTCTCTTACTGATTTACCACTATCCTTTTGGGGTTATGCATTATAGATGGCTGCATTCACGTTAAATAGGGCATCATCCAATCCGTGGGGACGAAACCGTATGAACTGTGGTTTGGCATGAAACCTAAACTGTCATTTCTTAAAGTTTGGGGTTGCGATGCTTATGTGAAAAAGCTTCAGCCTAATAAGCTAGAACCTAAATCGAAGAAGCACGTCTTCATAGGATACCCAAAAGAGACTGTTGGGTACACCTTCTATCACAGATCCAAAGGCAAGATCTTTGTTGCTAAGAATGGATCCTTTTTATAGAAGGAGTTTCTCTCGAAAGAAGTGAGTGGGAGGAAATTAGAACTTGATGAGGTAATTGTACCTTCCCTCGAATTGGATAGTAGCTCATCACATAAAACCGTTCCCGTGATGCCTACACCAACTATAGAGGAAGCTAATGATAATGATCATGAAACTTCACATCAAGTTACTACCGAACCTCGTAGGTCAACCAGAGCATGTTCCGCACCAAAGTGGTATGGTAATCTTGTTCTGGAAGTCATGTTACTAGACCATGACAAACCTACTAACTATGAGGAAGCGATGATAGGCCCAGATTCCACAAAATGGCTTGAGGCCATGAAATCTAAGATGGGATCCATGTATGAGAACAAAGTATGGACTTTGGTTGACTTGTCTGATGATTGGCAAGTCATAGAGAATAAATGGATCTTCAAGAGGAATACGGATGCTAATTACTATCTACAAAGCTCGACTTGTCGCAAAAGTTTTTCGACAAGTTCAAGGTGTTGACTACGATGAGATTTTCTCACTCCCAGTGATGCTTAAGTCCGTCCGAATCATGTTAGCAATTGCCACATTTTATGAAATCTGGCGAATGGATGTAAAAAACTGCATTCCTTAATGGATTTCTCAAATAAGAGTTGTATACGATGCAACCAAAAGATTTTGTCAATCCTAAAGGTGCTAACAAAGTGTGCAAACTCTAGCGATCCATCTATGGACTGGTGCAAGCATCTCAGAGTTGGAATATACGCTTTGATATGGTGATCAAAGCATATGGTTGAAGGAAATATGCCCTAGAGGCAATAATGAAGTTATTATTTATTTCCTTATATCTTGATAAATGTTTATTATTCATGTTAGAATTGTATTAACCGGAAACATAATACATGTGTGAGTACATAGACAAACAGAGTGTCACTAGTATGCCTCTACTTGACTAGCTCGTTGATCAAAGATGGTTATGTTTCCTAACCATAGACATGAGTTGTCATTTGATAAACAGGATCACATCATTAGGAGAATAATTTGATTGACTTGACCCATTTCGTCAGCTTAGCACTTGATCGTTTTAGTTTACTGCTATTGCTTTCTTCATGACTTATACATGTTTCCTATGACTATGAGATTATGTAACTCCCGATTATCAGAGGAACACTTTGTGTGCTACCAAACATCACAACGTAACTGGGTGATTATAAAGGTGCTCTACAGGTGTCTCCGATGGTACTTGTTGAGTTGACATAGATCAAATTAGGATTTGTCACTGCGATTGTCGGAGAGGTCTCTCTGGGCCCACTCGGTAATGCACATCACTATAAGCCTTGCAAGCATTGTAACTAATGAGTTAGTTGCGGTATAATGCATTACAGAACGAGTAAAGAGACTTTCCGGTCACAAGATTGAACTAGGTATTGAGATACCGACGATCGAATCCCGGCAAGTAACATACCAATGACAAAGGGAACAACGTATGATGTTATGCGGTTTGACCGATAAAGATCTTCATAGAGTATGTGGGAGCCAATATGAACATCCAGGTTCCACTATTGGTTATTGACCAGAGATGTGTCTCGGTCATGTCTACATAGTCCTCGAACCGGTAGGGTCCGCACGCTTAAAGTTCGGTGACGATCGGTATTATGAGTTTTTGTGTTTTGATGTGCCGAAGGTAGTTCGGAGTCCTGGATATGACACCGGACATGACGAGGAGTCTCGAAATGGTCGAGATGTAAAGATCGATATATTGGACGACTATATTCGGACACCGGAAGTGTCCCGGGTGATTTCGGAGAAAACCGGAGTGCCGGAGGGTTACTGGACCCCCCCCCCCGGGAGAAATAATGGGCCTTATGTGCCTTAGTGGAGAGAGAGAGGGTTGGCCTAGGGTAGGCTGCTTACCCCTCCCCCTCTGGCCCGAATTGGACTAGGAGAAGGGGGGTGCCCCCCTTTCCTTCTCCCTCTCCCCCTTCCTTTCCCCCTCCTAGTAGGAGTAGGAAAGAGGGGAGTCCTACTCCTACTAGGAGGAGGACTCCTCCTCCTGGCGCGCCATAGAGGGTAGGCCGGCCTCCCCCCTTGCTCCTTCATATACGGGGGCAGGGGGCACCTCTAGACACACAAGTTGATCATTGATCCCTTAGCCCTGTGCGGTGCCCCCGTCCACCATAATCCACCTCGATCATATCGTAGCGGTGCTTAGGCGAAGCTCTGCGTCCGTAGCAACATCATCACTGTCATCACGCCATCGTGCTGACGGAACTCTCCCGTGAAGCTCTGCTGGATCGAAGTTCATGGGACGTCATCGAGCTGAACGTGTGCTGAACTCGGAGGTGCCGTGCGTTCGGTACTTGGATCGGTCAGATCGTGAAGACGTTCGACTACATCAACCGCGTTCTCATAACGCTTCCGCTTACGGTCTACGAGGGTACGTGGACGATACTCTTCCCTCTCGTTGTTATGCATCACCATGATCTTGCGTGTTTGTAGGAATTTTTTTGAAATTACTACGTTCCCCAACATTGGTTTTATACAGACTTTTGGGTAAGCCTGTATTTACAAGAAAGTGAGTGGGAGCTCTGTAGCATTTCTGATAATATATGTGGATGACATATTGTTGATCGGAAATGATATAGAATTTCTGGATAGCATAAAAGGATACTTAAATAAGAATTTTTCAATGAAAGCTTACATATTGGGCATCAAGATCTATAGAGATAGATCAAGACGCTTGAGAAGATTTACAATGAGTACATACCTTGACAAGATTTTGAAGTAATTCAAAATTGAACAGTCAAAGAAGGAGTTCTTGCCTGTGTTGCAAAGGAGTGAAGTTGAGTAAAACTCGAAACCCGACCACAGCAGAAAATAGAAAGATAATGAAAGTCATTCCCTATGCCTCAGCCATAGGTTCTTTAAAGTATGCTATGATGTGTACCAGACCTATTGTGTACCTTGCCATGAGTTTGGCAAGGGGGTACGATAGTGATCCAGGAGTGGATCACTGGATAACGGTCAAAGTTATCCTTAGTTACCTAAGAGGACTAAGGAAATATTTCTTGGTTATGGAGGTGACAAAGAGTTCGTCGTAAAGAGTTACATTGATGCAAGCTTTTACACCGATTCAGATGACTCTCAGTCTCAATCTGGATACGTATTGAAAGTGGGAGCAATTAGCTAGAGTATCTCCATGTAGAGCATTTTACACATAGAAATTTGCAAAATACATACAAATCTGAATGTGGCAGACCCGTTGACTAAACTTCTCTCACAAGCAAAACATGATCACACCTTAGTACTCTTTGGGTGTTAATTACATAGCGATGTGAACTAGATTATTGACTCTAGTAAACCCTTTGGGTGTTGTTCACATGGCGATGTGAACTATGGGTGTTAATCACATAAAGATGTGAACTATTGGTGTTAAATCACATGGCGATGTGAACTAGATTATTGACTCTAGTGCAAGTGGGAGACTGAAGGAAATATGCCCTAGAGGCAATAATAAAGTTGTTATTTTATATTTCCTTATATCATGGTAAATGTTTATTATTCATGCTAGAATTGTATTAACCAGAAACTTGATACATGGGTGGATACATAGACAAAACACCATGTCGCTAGTAAGCCTCTACCAGACTAGCTCGTTAATCAAAGATGGTTAAGTTTCCTAACCATAGACATGTGTTGTCATTTGATGAACGGGATCACATCATTAGGAGAATGATGTGATGGACATGACCCATCCGTTAGCTTAGCATATTGCTCATTCAGTTTTATTGCTATTGCTTTCTTCATGTCAAATACATATTCCTTCGACTATGAGATTATGCAAATCCCAAATACCGGAGGAATACCTTGTGTGCTATCAAATGTCACAACATAACTGGGTGATTATAAAGATGTTCTATAGGTATCTCCGAAGCTGTTTGTTTGGTTGGCATAGATCGAGATTAGGATTTGTCACTCCAAGTATCGGAGAGGTATCTCTAGGCCCTCTCGGTAATACACATCATAAGAAGCCTTGCAAGCAATTTGACTAATGAGTTAGTTATGGGATGAAGCATTACGGAACGAGTAAAGAGACTTGCCAGTAATGAGATTGAACTAGGTATGAGGATACCGGCGATCGAATCTCGGGCAAGTAACATACCGATGACAAAGGGAATGACGTATGTTGTCATTACGGTTTGACCGATAAAGATCTTCGTAGAATATGTAGGAACCAATATGAGCATCTAGGTTCCGTTGTTGGTTATTGATCAGAGATGTGTCTCGATCATGTCTACATAGTTCTCGAACCCATAGGGTCCGCACGCTTAATGTTTGATGACAATTTGTATTATGAGTTATGTGTTCTGGTGACCGAAGATTGTTCGGAGTCCCGGATGAGATCACGAACATGACAAGGAGTCTCAAAATGGTTGAGAGGTAAATATTGATACATTGGACGATAATATTCGGACACTAGAATGGTTTTAGAGAGTTTTGGATATTCATCGGAGTATCGAGGGGTTACCGGAACCCCCCGGGGAAAGTAATGAACCACTATGGGCCATAGGGGAGAGAGAGAGAGGGCATTCCACAAGGGGTGGCGCCCCCCTATGGGGAGTCCGAATTGGACAAGGGGAGGGGGCGCGGCCCCCCTTTCCTTCTCCCTCTCCCTCTTGTAGCAACCCGACCTCAAACGGTCAAGTCTCTGTGCTTCAGTCTCATCCCTGGATCGGTAATGCTGACACACACAGTACTCGAGGATTTATAACAGAGTAACAATCACACACTTATTACATCGAATGTCTCCGAAGAGAGCATGTTACAATAAATATGGCTTACGGCCATCTAATACGATAACAGCAGAAGGCTTGGAAGATAGAGTGGGTACATCAACTCCAACGGCATAGCTGAGCTACACGGTAGCGACCTAACGAACCTTACTCCTCGTCTGAAAAGTCTGCAACATAATACGTTGCAGCCCGAAACGGGTCAGCACATGGAATATCCTGGCAAAATAACATAGTAGAGCAAGAACAGAATAATGCTATCACTACATGCATATTTGGCTGTTGGAAAGCTCTATGGTTAAAGTGTTGCGAAAAGCCAATTTTTCCCTAGAACAAAGGAATAGATTTTATTTTAACTATCATGGTAGTGGAAACATCATTGAGAAGGTTCCTACAACTTAATCCCAATTAAAGTAGTTATCAACCCAACAATATTAAATTAGAGTGATGAGATCCTTAAGATACTCCAAGTACTAGATACTCAAGATTGTCCATAACCGGGGACACGGCTAACCATGATTAGGTTATACACTCTGCAGAGGTTTGCGCACTTTTCCCCACAAGACTCGATCTCCTCCATTGGATTTCTCGCACAACATGATGTTTGAGAAACGAATGACCGAGACACGGTCTTTCAGAAACATTAACTCTCTACTCCGGGCAGACCATACCAAACCTACAACCCCACTACCTGTTGATCCACCTCTTCAAGAGCTTCACATAACTTACTCAACTATGCTAGAGCCCATAATAGCTTGTGGCTGCACACGGAAGTTTCTAGCATGAATAATCTCAGTTCCCTTTGAGCCTGGGTGGCGGTCCATAGGAAGATCACACGGGTACTCCGGGATTTCCAAAAAAAAATACAGGCAACAATGGGTACTCCAGGTGCCTCAATCCACCCAAATGTGTATTTAAGTTGCCACCTTAAGTTGAACCATTAATTAACAATCTCACATCTGTCATGGATTTCACTCACCCAAACCACGTCTACGAGCATAGCATAGCAATATAAGAACGCGTAGAAGTAACTCCCAATGGTTTGAATGTAACAGGGTAATAGGTTCTACCTCATCAACTACTTCCCAACCCACATGTTAATGATATCCTAACCATGCAATGTTTGAGGATTGGAACTAATGCATAAAAACTGGGTGATAAAGGGGTATGATCAAAGTGTTAATTGCCTTGCTGATGATCCGCGTAACCTAGAGACTCCAAATAACACGCTTCGCACTCCGGGAATTCTATCACAAACAAACAATAACATACATAAGCAATCAAGCAAAGAAACACAGGTAAATATCAAATAAAAAGATCTAACCAGAAAGTTCAACTTAAGAACTCCGGTTTGCAAAATAATCAAATAAAACGGAGCAACGAAACTCAAACGACGAAAGAAACAAGATCCGTTTACTAATATGGACCTAGGTCAAATTTTACAGTAGCAAAAGCTTGTTTATGTTGGTTAAACGGAAAGAGGGTCTCGAGACAAAGATCTAGGTGCTTGAATCGCCTAATTACGACTAACGAGCGAAAAGATAAACTAGAACGAAAATCGGATCAGAAATCACGAGCAGAAATAATCACGGATTAATCCGATAAAAGAAAACTGACGAACAGGCTAACGAACGAGCGTTCATTATCTGTAACTAACGAGCGAAAACTATTCATTAAAAACGAACGTCCGCTAAACAGAAAAACCGAAAAAATCGGTGAACAGAAAAAAAGACTAGGGTTTTCTTACGAAAACTGAACCAGTTTTCAAAAAAAACCGGACGGCGCCAACCTCCGGTAAGGTCTGGCACGGCGGCGGCTCGGCGAGGGGCGGCACAACACGGGGCGGCGGCGGCGCGGGCAACGGGTGGCGGCGGTGGCTCGCGGCGAGGGGCGACGCGGCAACGGCAAAGGGCGGCGAGGCGGCGCGGCAACGGCGACGGGCAGCGCAGCGGCTTGCGGCGACGGGGTCGGTGGCTCGCGGCGTGGGGTGGCGGCTCCAAGGGGCGGCGGGGTCGGCTTTTAAGGAGGGGGTAGTGCCTTGGGGGAGGGGGCACGGTGCGGGGAAACAGAGTCCGAGCCGGACTCCGGTTCGGCGGCGGTGGCGGCGGCGGCGCTCTCCCGTTAGGAGAAGGCGGCGCGGGATGAGGTGGGCCGGCGCTGGGCTTTGGCCCAGCTAGGCCTTGGCGCGTTATTTTTTTAAATAATTCCGCCGAAACTCTGAAAAATCCTAGAAAATAAAATAAAATTTTAAAAATGCCAAAACAAATTTTCTTTGTCTAAATAAAATATTTAGAATGAGATGAACATTTTCTTGGCCCTAAAATGAAATTTTGAATACGTGCAATTTTTCTAATGCAACCAAAATTGCAAATAAAATCCAAATAAAAGCAAAAATTGATTCTAATATTTTTCCTCCAATATTTCATTTATTTTGGAAAAGTCATATTATCTCCTCTCATATATTAATATGAAATATTTTCAGAGAGAAAAATAATTAAAACCAAAATCCTCGTTTCGAAATTTGATAAAATCAAATTTGAAAACCGGGGAAATCCCCAACTCTCTCCGAGGGTCCTTGAGTTGCTTAGGATTTCGAGGATCGCGAGACGAAACGCAATAAAATATGATATGCAAGAATGATCTATGTATAACATTCCAAATTGAAAATTTGGGATGTTACAAACCTACCCCCTTAAGATGAATCTCGCCCTCGAGATTCGGGTTGGCTAGAAAATAGGTGTGGGTGGTCTATGCGGAGATCATCCTCTCATTCCCACGTGGCTTCGTCCTCGGTATGGCTCCACTGAACTTTGCAAAACTTGATGACCTTGCTGCAGGTGACTCGACTAGCAAAATCCAAAATCTTGACTGGCTTCTCCTCATAAGTCAAGTCATTGTCCAACTGAATCGCCTCCAAGGGTACAGTATCTCTTAGTGGTATGTCGGCCATCTCAGCATGACACTTCTTTAATTGGGAAACATGAAACACATCATGAACTCCTGACAGTCCTTCAGGTAACTCCAACTTGTAGGCAACTTCTCCCATCCATTCCAAAACACGATATGGTCCTACAAATCTCGAGGCTAACTTTCCCTTAACTCCAAAACGTTTCACTCCTCGCAAAGGAGATACTCACAGATATGCTCGATCTCCAATTTCATAGGTGACCTCCTTGCGTTTTGAATCTGCATAACTCTTCTGTCTGGACTAAGCTATCCTCAGTCTATCACGGATTAGTTTAACCTTCTCCTCAGACTCTTTGATCAAGTCTAGTCCAAATAACTGTCGGTCTCCGACTTCATCCCACATCAAGGGTGTTCTGCACCTTCGTCCATACAGGGCTTCGAATGGTGCCATCTTCAAACTGGCTTGGTAACTATTGTTGTATGAGAACTCTGCGTATGGCAGATTGTCATCCTAACTAGATCCATAATCTAGCGCACAAGCTCTCAACATGTCCTCCAGAATTTGATTGACTCTCTCGGTCTGTCCATCCGTCTGCGGGTGAAATGCTGTACTGAACTCCAATCTCGTTCCCAAAGTCTGGTGCAGCTGGTGCCAAAACTTTGAAGTAAACTGTGTTCCTCTATGCGATACGATGGTCCTCGGAACTCCATGTAGACATACGATCCTGGTCATATATATCTTGGCCAACTTTGCACTAGTATAAGTTGTTTTCATTGGGATAAAGTGTGCCACTTTGGTCAAATGGTCAACTACTACCCATATCGAATCATATCCTGATTTGGTCCTGGGCAATCCGGTGATAAAATCCATGCCAAGTTTATCCCACTTCCATTCGGGTATCAGCATAGGCTGTAACAATCCTGCTGGCTTTTGATGCTCTGCCTTCACTCTCTGACATAGATCACATACGGCCACATACTCGGCGATATCCTTCTTCATCCCTGTCCACCACAAACGTTCCTTCAAATCCAAATACATCTTGGTGTTTCCAGGGTGTATCGAGTATGGTGAGTCATGTGCCTCCTGAAGTATTAATTTCCTGATTTCTGTGTTATTAGGCACATAAACACGGTCCTCAAACCACAGGGTGTCATGCTCATCCTCACGAGAACCTTTGGCTTTTCCTTCACTCATTTTCTCCTTTATCTCGGCAATCTCTTTGTCATCCTTCTGAGCTTCTCGAATCTTTCCCAACAATGTAGACTGCACCTCCATCGTTGCAATAAAAACTCCAGGAACAATCTCCAATCGAAGTTCCCTGAGATCCTCTGCTAACTCCTTTGGCAATCCCGTGCTCACTAGGGTATTAGCATAACTCTTCCGGCTCAAGGCATCTGCTACGACGTTGGCCTTTCCTGGATGATAATGAAGCTTCATGTCATAATCCTTTATAAGCTCCAACCATCTTCTCTGCCTAAGGTTCAGCTCCTTTTGGGTGAAAATGTACTTCAAACTCTTATGATCCGTGTACACATCGCAATGGTTTCCAATAAGGTAATGCCTCCAAGTCTTCAATGCATGCACTACGGCTGCTAACTCTAGATCATGCATGGCATAATTTAAATCGTGTGGTTTTAGTTGTCATGAGGCATACGAAACAACTCTCCCATCCTGCATAAGAACACTTCCAAGTCCTAGGCGAGAGGCGTCGCAATACACTTGAAAATCCTTACATATATCTGGCAGTGTGAGCGCTGGGGCTGTAGTCAAACATTTCTTCAGCTCCTGGAAACTTGCCTCGCAATCTGCCGTCCATTTAAACTTGGTATCCTTCTTCAATAATTCCGTCATGGGCTTTGTAGTCTTTGAAAAATTCTCGATGAATCTACGGTAGTATCCTGTGAGTCCAAGAAAACTGCGGATCTCGCTAACTGAAGTGGGTGCCAACCATTCAGTGACTGAATGAACCTTGGTGGGGTCTACTGCTATACCTTCTCCTTGGTATAACATGTCCAAGGAATCCGACTTCCTTCAACCAAAACTCGCATTTGCTGAACTTGACATATAACTGATGTTCCCTGAGTTTCTCGAGAACTAATCGCAAATGCTCCTTGTGTTCCTCTTCATTCTTCGAATATACCATTATATCATCAATGAACACCACAACAAACTTATCCAAATATTCCATGAACACTTTGTTCATCATGCTCATGAACTAGGTAGGGGCGTTAGTCAGTCCAAACGACATGACCGAATATTCGTATAGCCCGTACCGTGTGGTGAAGGCTGTCTTTGGTATATCCTTCTCTCGTATCTTCAACTGATGATATCCTGATCGCAGATCGATCTTCGAAAACACCTTAGCTCCTTGCAGCTGGTCAAACAGATCATTGATCATCGGCAATGGGTACTTGTTCTTGATCGTTACTTCATTCAATGCCCGATAATCAACAACCATTCTTAGGGATTTATCCTTCTTCTCGACCAAAAGCACTGGGGCTCCCCATGGTGATGAACTCCGTCGAATGTAACCTTTCTCCAATAACTCCTTGATCTGTTTCTTAATCTCCTCCAGATCATTCGCGGGCATCCTATAGGGTCTCTTGGATATTGGCCCTGTGCCTGACAATAGCTCTATCAAAAACTCGATATCTCGGTCCGGTGGCATCCCTGGTAACTCCTCTGGGAAAACATCCGGGTAATCCTTTACTACAGGCACTTCCTCCTGAACAACTCCCGTGAGGGTATTTACTTGGCTACTTCTTGGCGCATGCCTAGATATATACTTGATCCTTTTTCCCTCCGGGGTGGTGAGACAAATTGACTTACTAACACAGTCAATGTTTCCTCCGTACTTCGACATCCAGTCCATTCCTAATATCACATCCAATCCTTGTGATTCCAAGATAATTAGGTCGGACGGAAAAACATGGCTACCAATGGTTAAGGGTATCTGGTCGCACCATCGACTAGCCATATACTCTGCTCCGGGTGAACTTACCAACAGAGGGGTCCTAAGGGTTTGGGTTGGTAGTTTGAACTTATCCACAAATCCCCTTGATATGTATGAATATGATGCACCAGTATCAAAAGAACAAGAGCGGTAAATGACTTAACCAAAAACTTACCTATAACAGCGTCTGGCTGCTCTTCAACCTCCTCCACGTTAATGTGGTTCACTTGTCCTTTGTTGAATGGATTGGGCTTCTTCCCAGCGCTCCCGTTTCCGTTTCCATTCTTCCCTGCAGGGCACTCCGTTGCATAGTGTCCAGTCTTCCCGCACTTGAAACAAGTAACGTGGCTTAGGTCCCTCTTGGTGGGTGTGGCTGGATTTGGGCGGTTCTGATTGTTGCTTGCTCCATTCCCATTCCCATTCCTTGTGCCAGTATGATTATGGTTACTCCCTCCATTATGGGTGAGGCCTCTATGGTTGTGAACAAGTCCTCCCGAGTTCGGGGTTAGGCGAGGCTTCTGCTGAGCTCCTGAGTTATACCTCCCTTGTCCATACTTCCTCTTACGGCTCTCAATCTGCTGTTGCTTCCCTTCAATCATAAGAGCCTTATCTACCAACTCCTGGTAGTTGGTGAATGTTGGCACCATCAACTGCATACTCATCTGATCATTCAGCCCTTCCATAAACTTCTCCTACTTTGCGGCATCTGTGCCCACATCATCAAGGGCATAGCGAGATAACTTGCTAAACTCATCCGCGTACTGAGCCACAGTATGGTTCCCCTGGCGTAAGTTGCGAAACTCATGCTTCTTCAAATTCATGGCTCCAGTTGAGACATGGGCTGTACGAAAGGCTTGCTGAAATTGGTCCCATGTCACCGTGGCTATAGGGTAGGTGACAGTGTAATTTTCCCACCATGATGCTGCTGGTACATCCAACTAATGTGCGGCAAAACGCACCTTCTCAGCATCAGTACATCCTGCAGTGGTTAACTCCCTTCCAATCATGAGGAGCCAATCATCTACTACTATAGGCTCGGTGCTATTGGAAAACATCGGCGGCTGCAACCTCAGAAAACGGGCTAAGTTGTCAACTGGTGGTGGTGGTGGTGGATTGTTGTTGTTGTTGTTGCCTTGGTTCTGAACTAACAACTGCATCAAGGTATTCTGCTGCTGAATCAACTGAGTGAGCTCCGGTGGGAATGCAAATCCGGGGTCACGTCTCAGAGGCATCTGATGGGTTTAGAGGGGAGAGATTAGAATACAATGAGGTGTAATGAGAAAGCACTACCCATATGCACATGAGACAAACACAAACATTTCACTCAATCAATCAATCAAGTCATACAATAGGTCTAACTATCGTAAAAGTGCTCGGGCTATTCTATTTACATGGTGGAATACTACTACTGATATGGTGGTCTACTAAAAATATTCCTTGGTTGCAGACTCCATGATATCTGCTTCGGCTTCGTCTTCAAAGTCATCATCGCTTAGGTCCGAGTCGGTGTCGTCGATGATGATGTAATCCTCCGGGCGAATCTCCTTGGGTTCTTCGTCTTCTTCTACTAGTGTGGGATCTCCCATGAATATTCCGATCTTCTTAATCAGGTCGTCATTCTTCTCCACTAGTACGACGATTTCCTCCTCATAATCTTCACATGTAGCCTTGAGTTCTTTCTCCAGTTCCGCAATCCTAGTCATTGCCTTCTTCAGATCTATCATGCCTGCGCACATCTGATTCTCCTGGCGTCGAATGTGTTGGTTTAGTTCCTGGATGAAAGCTGCGATTGATATATCCTTCTTGGTGCTGATCATCTCCCATTGCTCATCTCGGCGCCCACAAATCTGGTAGATAGTGTCTTTAAGCTCCTTTTGATAAACTTCTCCAATGCGTCCCATGGTGATGTGATCTACCATACTCTTTCCTAGAGTCCAGGTTGGTGCATCAAAGGAAAACTCTATGGGTTTAGTGACTGGGGTGAAGGTCCTTCCTGGAACTTGAACGTGAATCATCCATCGCTCCCCTTCTGGTAAAGTGGCGTTGTAAGTCCCGGTGAAGCTTGGTATTCCTATGTTCAGGTACCTAGTGACTTCCTTCAGGTGTCGTCCAAAAGGTGATTCTTCCTCCAGTTGTGCAAACTTGTTCCTTGCATCCGCCATCCTAAAGAGTAGAAAATGGAGAGGAGTCAGAAATGAGAAGAGAATAGTGATCTATGGCTGTAGCTTAGTGGTCGTGTCCTACACTCAGTGTGTGCTCTGATACCATCTTGTAGCGACCCGACCTCAAACGGTCAAGTCTCTGTTCTTCAGTGTCATCCCTGGATCGGTAATGCTGACACATAATACTCGAGGATTTATAACAGAGTAGCAATCACACACTTATTACATCGAATGTCTCCAAAGAGAGCTTGTTACAATAAATATGGCCGAAGGCCATCTAATACGATAATAGCGGAAGGCTTGGAAGATAAAGTGAGTCCATCAGCTCCAACGACATTGCTGAGCTGCATGACAACGACCTAACGAACCTTACTCCTCGTCTGAAAAGTCTGCAACATAATACATTGCAGCCCAAAATGGGTCAGCACATGGAATATGCTGGCAAAATAACACAGTAGAGCAAGAACAGAATAATGCTATCACTACATGCATATTTGGCTGTTGGAAAGCTCTATGGTTAAAGTTTTGCGAAAAGCCAATTTTTCCCTACAACAAAGGAATAGATTTTATTTTAACTATCATGGTAGTTGAAACATCATTGAGAAGGTTCCTCCAACTCAATCCCAATTAAAGTAGTTATCAACCCAACAATATTAAATTAGAGTGATGAGATACTTAAGATACTCCAAGTACTAGATATTCAAGATTGTCCATAACTGGGGACACGGCTAACCATGATTAGTTTATACACTCTGCAGAGGTTTGCGCACTTTTCCCCACAAGACTCGATCTCCTCCGTTGGATTTCTCGCACTACATGGTGTTTGAGAAACGAATGACCAAGACACAGTCTTTCAGAAACATTAACTCTCTACTCCGGCTAGACCATACCAAACCTACAATCCCACTACCTACTGATCCACCTCTTCAAGAGCTTCACATAACTTAATCAACTATGCTAGAGCCCATAATAACTTATGGCTGCACACGGAAGTTTCTAGCATGAATAATCTTAGTTCCCTTTGAGCCTGGGTGGCGGTCCATAGGAAGATCACACGGGTACTCCGGTATTTCCAAAAAAATACAGACAACACTGGGTACTCCAGGTGCCTCAATCCACCTAGATGTGTATTTAAGTTGCCACCTTAAGTTGAACCATTAATAACAATCTCACATCTGTCATGGATTTCACTCACCCAAACCACGTCTACAAGCATAGCATAGCAATATAAGCAACACGTAGAAGTAACTCCCAAGGGTTTGCTATGTAACAGGGTAATAGGTTCTACCTCATCAACTACTTCCCAACCCACATGTTAATGACATCCTAACCATGCAATGTTTGAGGATTGGAACTAATGCATAAAAACTGGGTGATAAAGGGGTATGATCAAAGTGTTACTTGCCTTGCTGACGATCCGCGTAACCTAGAGACTCCAAATAACACGCTTCGCACTCTGGGAATTCTGTCGCAAACAAATAATAACATACATAAGCAATCAAGCAAAGAAACACGGGTAAATCTCAAATAAAAAGATCTAACCAGAAAGTTCAACTTAAGAACTCTGGTTTGCAAAAGAATCAAATCAAACGGAGCAACAAAACTCAAACGGCAAAAGAAACAAGATCCGTTTACTAATCTGGACCTAGGTCAAATTTTACAGTAGCAAAAGCTTGTTTAAGTTGGTTAAACAGAAAGAGGGTCTCGAGACGAAGATCTAGGCGCTTGAATCGCTTGATTCCGACTAACGAGCGAAAAGATAAACTAGAACGAAAATCGGATCAGAAATCGCGATCAGAAATAATCGTGGATTAATCCGATAAAAGAAAACTGACGAATAGGCTAACGAACAAGCGTTCGTTATCTGTAACTAACGAGTGAAACCCATTCGTTAAAAACAAACGTCCGCTAAACAGAAAAATTGAAAAAAAAACCGGCGAACCGAAAAAACGACTAGGGTTTCTTACAAAAACCGAACCGGTTTTCAAAAAACAAAACCGAACGGTGCTAACCTCCGGCGAGGGGCGGCGCAACGCGGGTTGGCGGCGGCGTGGGCAACGGGGCGGCGGCTCGCGGCGAGGGGCGGCGCGGCATTGGCAAAGGGCGGCGAGGCGGCGCGGCATCAGCGACGGGTGGCGCGGCGGCGGGGTCGGCGGCTCGTGGCGCGGGATGGCGGCTCCAAGGGGCGGCGGAGTCGGCTTTTAAGGAGGGGGGCAGTGCCTTGGGGAAGGGGACACGGCACGGGGAAACGAAGTCCGAGCCGGACTCTGGTTCGGCGGCGGCGACGGTGGTGGCGGTCTCCCACTAGGAGACGGCGACGCGGGGTGAGATGGGCCGGCGCTGGGCTTCGGCCCAGCTAGGCCTTGGCGCGTTTTTTTAAATAATTCCACCAAAACTCAGAAAAGTCCTATAAAATAAAATAAAATTCTAAAAATGCCAAAACAAATTTTCTCCGTCTAAATAAAATATTTAGAACGAGATGAACATTTTCTTAGCCCTAAAATGCAATTTTGAAAACGTGCAATTTTTCTAATGCAACCAAAATTGCAAATAAATCCAAATAAAAGCAAAAATTGATTCTAATATTTTTCCTCCAATATTTCATTTATTTTGGAGAAGTCATATTATCTCCTCTCATATATTAATATGAAATATTTTCAGAGAGAAAAATAATTAAAACCAAAATCCTCGTTTCAAAATTTGATAAAATCAAATTTGGAAACCGGGGAAATCCCCAACTCTCTCCGAGGGTCCTTGAGTTGCTTAGGATTTCGAGACGAAATGCAATAAAATATGATATGCAAGAATGATCTATGTATAACATTCCAAATTGAAAATTTGGGATGTTACACCTCTCCTTCCCCCTTTCCCCCTCCGAAAGAAGGATGGGGGCCAACTAGGACTACGAGTCCTAATGGGTCCCCCTCCCACTTGGCGCGCCCCCTAGGGCCGGCCTCCTCCCCTCTCCTCCTTTATATACGGGGGCAGGGGGCACCCCAACACACATCAATTGTTTCTTAGCCGTGTGCGGTGCCCCCCTCCACCGTTTACTCCTTCGGTCATATTGTCGTAGTGCTTAGGTGAAGCCCTGCTCGGATCACATCACCATCACCACGCTGTCGTGCTGACGAAACTCTCCCTCGGCACTTTGTTGGATCAAGAGTTCGTGGGACGTCATCGAGCTGAACGTGTGCAGAACTCGAAGGTGTCGTACGTTCGGTGCTTGATCGGTTGAATCGAGAAGGCGTTCGACTACATCAACCGCGTTAAGCTAACGCTTCCTCCTTTGGTCTATGAGGGTATGTGGACACACTCTCCCCCTCTTGTTGCTATGCATCTCCTAGATAGATCTTGCGTGATCGTAGGAAATTTTTGAAATTGCATGCTATGTTCCCCAACACTAGATACTAACTATGGACTAGTAGGTCTATGGTAAACTACTCACACATCATCGGAAGGGCAGCAAGGTTGACGTAGAGCCCCGCCGTGATTGATTCCCCCTCCAGTAGAGTTCCAGAAAAGGCCTCAGATGGGATCTCGCGAGAACAGGAACTTGTGTCGGCGGAAAAATTATTTCCTCTCGCTCTGTGTTGGTTTCCCGATTTTAGAGAATTTATAGAGGCGGAGTTAGATCAAACAAAGCCTCATGGGCCCACGCTTCATCTTCTAGCCTTCTCCCGAAGATCCCAATGTCTCTTTTGTCCAGAAAAAAAATCTCCAAAAAGTTTTGTGGCATTTGGACAGGCAAAAACCAAAAACAGGCAAAAAAACAACAAGTGGCACTTGGAACTAAGTTAATAGGTTAGTCCCAAAAATTAATATAATGACATATAATTGCATATAAAACATCCAAGATTGATACTATAATAGCATGGAACAATAAAATACATGAATGTTTTCCTACTAACTGATACGTCCATTTTGCATCATGTTTTCTGAGTATTATTTATGATGTTTTTATCCATAATAATGCTTTTTGGAGTAATTCTAATGCCTTTTCTCTCATAATATGCAAGGGATACACAAAGAGGGAGAATTCCGGTAGCTGGAAATCTAGACCTGGGAAAGCTATGTCAGGCTACCTATTCCGCACAACTCCAAACAAGCTGAAACTTCATAGAGAATTTTTGTGGAATATATGAAGAATATTGGAGGAAATAAGTACCAGAGGGGGCCCACCAGGTGGGCACAACCCACCTGGGCGCGCCAAGGAGCCCAGGCGCGCCCTGGTGGGTTGTGCTCACCCAGGCCCACCTCTGGTGCCCATCTTCTGGTATATAAGTCATTTTTACCTAGAAAAATTAAGGAGAGGACTTTCGGGACGGAGCGTCACTGTCTCGAGGAGGAACTTGGGCATGAGCAGTTTTGCCCTCCAGCGGAGCGATTCCGCCAGGGGAACTTCCCTCCCGGAGGGGAAATCATCGTCCTCATCATCACCAACAACTCTCCCATCTTGGGGAGGGTAATATCCATCAACATCTTCAACAAAACCATCTCATCTCAAACCCTATTTCATCTCTTGTGTTCAATCTTGTTACCGGAACTATAGATTGGTGCTTGTGGGTGACTAGTAGTGTTGATTACATCTTGTAGTTGATTACTATATGGTTCATTTGGTGGAAGATTATATGTTCAGATCCAAGATGATATTTAATACCCCTCTGATCTTGAGCATCATTATCATTTGTGAGTAGTTAATTTTGTTCTTGAGGTCACGGGAGAAATCATGTTGCAAGTAATCATTTGAACTTGATATGTGTTCGATATTTTGATAGTATGTATGTTGTGATTCCCTTAGTGGTGTCATGTGTACGTCGACTACATGACACTTCAGCATATTTGGGCCTAAGGGAATGCATTGTGGAGTAGCAATTAGATGATGGGTTGTGAGAGTGCAGAAGCTTAAACCCCAGTTTATGCGCTATTCCGTAAGGGGACGATTGGATCCAAAAGTTTAATGCTATGGTTAGAATTTATTCTTAATACTTTTCTCGTAGTTGCGGATGCTTGCAGGAGGGTTAATCATAAGTAGGATGTTTGTTCAAGTAAGAACAGTACCTAAGCACCGGTCCACCCACATATCAAATTATCAAAGTACCGAACACAAATCAAACCAACATGGTGAAAGTGACTAGATGAAAATCCAGTGTACCCTCAAGAACGCTTTGCTAACCATAAGAGACTGTTTTGGCCTATCCTTTGCCTCAAAAGGATTGGGCTACCTGATACGTCTCCAACGTATATACTTTTCCAAACACTTTTGCCCTTGTTTTGGACTCTAACTTGCATGATTTGAATGGAACTAACCCGGACTGACGCTGTTTTCAGCAGAATTACCATGGTGTTATTTATGTGCAGGAGCAAACGTTCTCGGAATGACCTGAAACTTCACGGAGACACATTTCAGAAAATAAGAAAAACACCTGCCAAAGATGAAGGCCAAGGAGGCCACCACCTTGCCACGAGGGCGGGGGCGCGCCCCCTACCTCGTGGGCC
Source organism: Triticum aestivum (assembly GCF_018294505.1). Taxonomy (NCBI): domain Eukaryota; kingdom Viridiplantae; phylum Streptophyta; class Magnoliopsida; order Poales; family Poaceae; genus Triticum; species Triticum aestivum. The sequence goes on along the minus strand of NC_057797.1, from coordinate 565,435,081 downwards.
CCCTTTTGCCTCTCCAACTCCAACTCCACCGCCATATATTGAGTTTCGGGGAGAAAAAAATCAGAGAGAAGAAATCATCACGTTTTACGATACAGAGCCACCGCCAAGCCCTAAAACCTCTCGGGAGGGCTGATCTGGAGTCCGTTCGGGGCTCCGGAGAGGGGAATTCATCGCCATCGTCATCATCAACCATCCTCCATCACCAATTTCATGATGCTCACCGCCGTGTGTGAGTAATTCCATCGTAGGCTTGCTGGACGGTGATGGGTTGGATGGTATCTATCATGTAATCGAGTTAGTTTTGTTAGGGTTTGATCCCTAGTGTCCACTATGTTCTGAGATTGATGTTGCTATGACTTTGCTATGCTTAATGCTTGTCACTAGGGCCCGAGTGCCATGATTTCATATCTGAACCTATTATGTTTAAATCAATATATGAGTGTTCTTGATCCCTTGCAAGTCTATAGTCACCTATTATGTGTTATGATCTGTTAACCCCGAAGTGACAATAATCGGGATACTTACCGGTGATGACCGTAGTTTGAGGAGTTCATGTATTCACTATGTGTTAATGCTTTGTTCCGGTTCTCTATAAAAAGGAGGCCTTAATATCCCTTAGTTTCCGTAAGGACCCCGCTGCCATGGAAGGGTAGGACAAAAGATGTCATGCAAGTTCTTTTCCATAAGCACGTATGACTATATTCGGAATACATGCCTACATTATATCAATGAACTGGAGCTAGTTCTATGTCACCCTAGGTTATGACTGTTACATGATGAACCGCATCCAGCATAATTCTCCATCACCGATCCATTGCCTACGAGCTTTCCATATATTGTTCTTCGCTTATTTACTTTTCCGTTGCTATTGCTATCATCACTACAAAATACCAAAAACATTACTTTTACTACTGTTACCTTTTGCTACCGTTATCACCACTATCATATTACTTTGCTACTAAACACTTTGCTGCAGATATTAAGTTTCCAAGTGTGGTTGAATTGACAACTCAGCTGCTAATACTTGAGAATATTCTTTGGCTCCCCTTGTGTCGAATCAATATATTTGGGTTGAATACTCTACCCTCGAAAATGGTTGCGATCCCCTATACTTGTGGGTTATCAAGACTATTTTCTGGCGCCGTTGCCGGGGAGCATAGCTCTATTCTTTGAGTCACTTGGGATATATATCTGCTTATCATTATGAAGAACTTGAGAGATCCAAAAACCAAGATTTATCCCTCAACTACGAGGGGAGGTAAGGAACTGCCATCTAGCTCTGCACTTGATTCACCTTCTGTTTTGAGTAAGCTTGCGACACCTACACCTGCTTCTGCTATTCGTTCTGATATGTCGCATGTTATTGATGATGCCACTTCTTCTATGCATGATACTTATGATGAAACTACCTCTATGCCTGATACTACTATGCCACTTAGTGCTTTTCTTGATGAACAACTTGCTAGGGCTAGAGAAATTGAAAATGTTGAATCTCATGATACTGATGAAAGTGATGATGAAGAACCACTTGCCATTCCTAAGGGTTATGTTTTTGATCAAGATGCTTCTTTAGCTATTTTAGCTTGCAGAAATAGAACTGAACTTAGAAGATTATTAGCTAAATGGAGTAAGCAATCTCTAAATGCTAGAATGAAACCTGACCCTGCTTTTGCTACTTCACCTATCTTTGTTACTGATAAGGATTATGAATTCTCTATTGATCCTGATATAATTACTTTGGTTGAATCTGATCCTTTTCATGGTTATGAATCTGAAACTGTTGTGGCACATCTTACTAAACTGAATGATATAGCTACCCTATTCACTAAAGATGAGAGAACTCGCTACTTTTACATCCTTAAAATATTTCCGTTCTCATTAAAGGATGATGCTAAGATATGGTTTAATTCTCTTGATCCTAGTTGTGTGCGTAGTCCCCAGGATATGATTTATTACTTCTCTGCTAAATATTTCCCTGCTCATAAGAAACAAGCTGCTTTAAGGGATATATATAATTTTGTGCAAATTGAAGAAGAGAGTCTCCCACAAGCTTGGGGGAGGCTTCTCCAATTACTTAATGCTTTGCCTGATCATCCTCTTAAGAAAAATGAAATACTTGATATCTTTTATAATGGACTAGCCAATGCCTCCAGAGATTACCTGGATAGTTGTGCTGGTTCTGTTTTCAGGGAAAGAACATCGGATGAAGCTGAAATTCTATTGAATAATATGTTGACAAATGAAAATAATTGGACACCTCCGGAGCCAATTCCTGAGCCTATTCCTAAACCAACTCCGAAGAAGAGGGGTGTTCTATTTCTCAGTCCTGAAGATATGCAAGAGGCAGAGAAATCTATGAAAGAAAAATGTATTAAAGCTGAAGATGTTAAGAATTTACCTCCTATTGAAGAAATACATGGTCTTAATTTACCACCTGTTGAAGAAACATATAATCTTAATCCATTACCTATTGAAGAAACTCATGGTCTTGATAACCCGACACAGGTAGTAAAGGTAAATTCTCTCTATAGATATGATAAAGCTGTAATCCCATTTACTAAGTTTGCTAGCCCATGCTTAGATGAGTTTGATAGATTTATGGCTAAGCAAGAAGACTTTAATGCTTATTTTGGTAGACAATGGAAACACAATTCAAATATGCTTGAACACTTGGGTGATTATATGGCTAATGTTTAAGGTGAACTTAAACTTATTAGTAAACATGCTTCTATGGTTACCACTCAAGTGGAACAAGTACTTAAAGCTCAAAATGATTTGCTCAATGAGTTGAATAGTAAAGATAATGATTATGCTGTTAGAGTGGCTACTAGAACTGGTAGAATGACTCAGGAACCTTTGTATCCTGAAGACCACCCTAAGAGAATTGAGCAAGATTCTCAGAGAAATAATATAGATGCACCTAGTTCTTCTAAAAAGAAGAAAAAGAAAAATGATAGGACTTTGCATGCTTCTAGTGATCCTATTGTTGAAACACTTGAGAATCCAAATGATATTTTTATTTCTGATGCTGAAACACAACCTGGTAATGAAATTGAAACTAGTGATAATGTTAATAATAATGTTCATGATGATGCTCCACCTAGTAATGATAATGATATAGAAATTGAACATGTTGTTGATCTTGATAACCCACAATCAAAGAATCAATGTTATGATAAGAAAGACTTTGTTGCTAGGAAACACGGTAAAGAAAGAGAACCATGGGTTCAGAAACCCATGCCTTTTCCTCCCAAACCATCCAAGAAAAAGGATGATGAGGATTTTGAGCGCTTTGCTGAAATGATTAGACCTATCTTTTTGCGTATGCGATTAACTGATATGCTTAAAACCAATCTGTATGCTAAGTACATGAAAGATATTATTACAAATAAAAGAAAGATATCGGAAGCTGAAATTTTCACCATGCTTGCTAATTATACTTTTAAGGGTGGAATACCAAAGAAACTTGGAGATCCAGGAGTACCCACTATACCATGCTCCATTAAAAGAAATTATGTTAAAACTTATTTATGTGATCTTGGAGCCGGTGTTAGTGTTATGCCTCTCTCTTTATATCATAGACTTGATTTGAATAAGTTGACACCTACTGAAATATCTTTGCAAATGGCTGATAAATCAACTGCTATACCTGTCAGTATTTGTGAGGATGTGCCTGTTGTAGTTGCAAATGTTACTATTTTAACGGATTTTGTTATTTTTGATATTCCCGAGGACGATAGTATGTCTATTATTCTTGGAAGACCCTTTTTGAATACTGCAGGGGCTGTTATTGATTGCATTAAAGGCAATGTCACTTTTCATGTTAATGGCAACGAGCATACGGTACACTTTCCAAGGAAACAACCTCAAGTTCATAGTATCAACTCTATTGGAAAAATTCCATCGATTATATTTGGAGGTTTTGAATTTCCTCTTCCTACTGTCAAGAAGAAATATGATACTCTTATTATTGGGGATGTGCATATCCCCGTTGAGGTAACATAGTGTTATTCGAAATTTCTTCGGTTCCATGTTATTCGGAATGAGTTCGTTAACAAGACTTGATCAACCTTGTTAGTGGATTCCTTTTGATGACCATGAGATGGATGAAACTAGAAGGCACAAGCTTGTGTGCCCTCCTTTTACTTTTTGTTATTTATATTAAATAAAATAAAAATAAATATTTTTCTGTCTGTTATTTGATTATACGTGCAATATAAAAATACCTCGGAAAAAAAATTCTCCAAATGCCCTGAAATTTAAATATGATTTTTTCTAGAATATTTGGGGATTTATGGAACTGAGAACACCAGGGGGGTCAACCACCTGCCCACGAGGGTGGAGGGCGCGCCCCCTACCTCGTGGGCCCACGGTGGCCCTCCTCCACTTATTTCTGCACCCACACACTTCATCTTCCTCCCAAAAACACGAATATCCAGCTCAAACCCGAGTCCAAGCTCGTTTTGCTGCCATTTTCGATCTCCTTGCTCAAAGCACCTCTCACAAAACTGCTTGGGGAGATTGTTCCTTGGTATGTGACTCCTCCATTGGTCCAATTAGTTTTTGTTCTAGTGCTTTATTCATTTGCAAATTTGTGTTGCTTAGGTGACCCTGTTCTTGAGCTTGCATGTCAAATTTATATGGTTCCAAGTAGTTTTGATGCATGATATAGGCCCTAGGCACTTGTAGGAGTAGTTGCTATCAATATTATTGAGTTTGGTTTACTTTTATTTTGAAGTTACTAAAAAATTTCAGAATTTTTCAGAGGAAGAAAAATGCTTAGGAAAATGTTCCAAGGTGGTTCTTCAAGGAAGCAAGGACCCAGGCTTGCAATGCGTGATGCTGATGAAGAGCCACCAAGAGACGCTCCAATGCGTCCTTGTGAGTGGCCTTCTGAAAATTTTATGGATCGAGAGGGAATAAAAGAAGAATTCAACACATATTTGCGTAACGTTGATCTCGTGAACTTCGAGGAAGAGAAGTGCAGTCAGTATCATAATCTCACTAGTTCCTTTGTGAGGAGGTTTGAATTTTCAACTTCGCGTAATTCTCCAACTGTCTTGTTTGATCTTTATGATAAATCTTATACCATGGACTTAGAGGATTTTATCACTGCATGAAAACTTCCACAATGGGGTAGTATAAGGGATCCTCGCAAATCTGAATTTAGAGATTTTCTTGCTAGTATAACTGTGAGAGAATCTAGAGATATTACACAAGCTACCATAGGGAGCATTCACTTTCCAGCTATACAATATTTTGCTCTCTTCATAGGTAGATGCATAAATGGTAAAGATGAGGCATGTCACATGTGTGTCCCTGACCTCAGTATTCTTAGGAGTGCTGTGATAGGAGACAAATCTTATAATTTGGGAGCCATCGTTGCACGTAGGTTGCATCTTAATATATTTAATGGAGATTTATTTGGTGGAATTTATGCAACCCGCGTAGCTAATTTTCTTGGTATAGATGTACGCGAAGATGATATTGAATTACCTCCTGCCTATCTAGATTTTAATGCTATGGTTCACCAGCAGTTTGTCAAGAGGAACGAATCACCTCTCCAGTATCGATTAATCTTTAACAGACGCTGTGTTGTCCGTATTACTCTCCCTGCTCCTGCTTTCTTCGATTATTAGGCAAGAGGAGAATATACTATTACCAGAGAGGAGGCAGATGAGTACGAGAGGAGAGAGGAGGCCGCTCGTCGCCACGCTGTCGCTCAGCAGGCGATAGCTGCTGCATCGCAGTACGACCCCAGCTACTATTATGGATATCTGCGAGGCCAGCCGTGGCCATAGACCAACTTAGGCCAAAAGCCTAAGCTTGGGTGAGTACGTATTTCTCACCAACATTACATTTATGCTCACACACTCATTGCTAGATGTCGGTGCTCATAATTTTTCATTGCATCATCCATGCTAGTTTATTTTCATTTTTATGCTTTCTTCTTGTGTGTTTAATAAACCTTAAGAAAAACCAAAAAAAATAGTTGTAGCTTTTAATTAGTTTACTTTCCATGCTTGTAGTAGTAATTAAAAAGAAAACCAAAAAAAGATTTCCTGTTCTTCTTTTGCTTGTTGGGAGCTTTCCCGTGTAAATAGTTTTATTTCTTTTCTTTTCTTTGGGGGTTGATAGGAGAAGACCATAATTAAATTGTCGAAGTGGCTCTTATATGCATTATTGTTGATCTGACAAAAGAGCCCATATTGCCTTGTCTTCTCCTGTTTATTGAATGCCTGCAGATTCCAGCTTAGTCCAATGCATGTGCAGTATTATTATTATTCACATCGTTCGGTCGTGCAAGTGAAGGGCAATTATGATGATATATGATGGACTGACTGAGATGAGAAAAGCTGGTATGAACTCGACCTCTTTTGTTTTTGTAAATATGATTAGTTCATCGTTCCCGATTCAGCCTATTATGAATAAACATGTTTGCAATGACAACTAGAGATCATAGTTTCTCGTGCCATGCTTGATTAGCTATGAGTTATAATGGTTTACCTTATGTGCCAACATGCTATTAAAATGGTTATGATGTGGTATGATAGGGTGGTATCCTCCTCTGAATGATTTAAGTGACTTGACTTGGCACATGTTCACGCATGTAGTTGAAACAAAATCAACATAGCCTTCATGATATTTATGTTCATGGTGGATTATATCCTACTCATGCTTGCATTCGGTGTTGATTAATTTTAATGCATGTTCATGACCGTTATCGCTCTCTAGCTGGTCGATTCCCAGTCTTTTGCTAGCCTTCACCTGTACTAAGCGGGAATACTGCTTGTGCATCCAATACCTTAAACGCCAAAGTTATTCCACATGAGTCCACTATACCTACCTATATACGGTATCTACCTGCCGTTCCAAGTAAATTTGTATGTGCCAAACTCTAAACCTTCAAATATCCTGTTTTGTATGCTCGAGTAGATCATGTATCAACTAGGGTTGTCTGTATCTTCCATGTTAGGCGGGTTATTCTCAAGAGGAGTGGACTCTGCTCCTCACTCACGAGATAAATGGCCGGTCACCGGGATGCCCAGTCCCATGCTTTATGCAAACTAAATCAAAATAATTGCGTGGGACTCTTGTTAGTTGGAGGCACTCGATGTTTTGAGCAAGCCATGGATTGATGCTTGTGGTGGAAGGGGGAGTATAAACTTTACCATTCTGTTTGGGAACCGCCTATACTGTGTGTAGCATGGAAGATATCGCCATCTCTTGGTTGTTATGTTGGCAATGAAAGTATACCGCTCAAAATATTATTCACCTCTGTTTCAAAACTGAGCTCTGGCACCTCTACAAATCCCTGCTTCCCTCTGCGAAGGGCCTATCTATTTACTTTTATGCTGAGTCATCATCCTCTTATTAAAAAGCACCAGTTGGAGAGCACCGCTGTCATTTGCATTCATTATTGTTAGTTTACATTGAGTATGACTAAACTGGATCTCTTTTACCATGAATTACAATGTCTAGTCAGTCCTTGGTCTTTAAAGGTGCTCTGCATTTATGATTTGCGGTCTCAGAAAGGGCTAGCGAGATACCATCCTGTTATATCATATTATGATTGTTTTGACAAAGTGTTGTCATCCGAGTTTTATTATTATGGCTCGCTAGTTGATTATGCTATTGATATGAGTAAAGTTGAGACCTATGCGTTATTGCAAATGTGGTTAGTTATAATCTTTGCTGAAAACTTGAATGCTAGCTTTACATATTTACAACAACAAGAGTAAACAGAGTTTGTAAAAGTTTTTCTTTATCAACTTTCAGTTTGTCAACTGAATTGCTTGAGGACAAGCAAAGGTTTAAGCTTGGGGGAGTTGATACGTCTCCAACGTATCTACTTTTCCAAACACTTTTGCCCTTGTTTTGGACTCTAACTTGCATGATTTGAATGGAACTAACCCGGACTGGCGCTGTTTTCAGCAGAATTACCATGGTGGTATTTATGTGCAGGAGCAAACGTTCTCGGAATGACCTGAAACTTCACAGAGACACTTTTCAGAAAATAAGAAAAATACCTGCCAAAGATGAAGGCCAGGGGGGCCACCACCTTACCACGAGGGTGGGGGCGCGCCCCCCTACCTCGTGGGCCCCCTGTTGCCTCTCTGACTCCAACTCCACCTCCATATATTGAGTTTCAGGGAGAAAAAAACAGAGAGAAGAAATCATCGCGTTTTATGATACGGAGCCGCCGCCAAGCCCTAAAACCTCTCGGGAGGGCTGATTTGGAGTCTGTTCGGGGCTCCGGAGAGGGGAATCCGTCGCCATCGTCATCATCAACCATCCTCCATCACCAATTTCATGATGCCCACCGCCGTGCGTGAGTAATTCCATTGTAGGCTTGCTGGACGGTGATGGATTGGATGGGATCTATCATGTAATCGAGTTAGTTTTGTTAGGGTTTGATCCCTAGTGTCCACTATGTTCTGAGATTGATGTTGCTATGACTTTGCTATGCTTAATGCTTGTCACTAGGGCCCGAGTGCCATGATTTCAGATCTGAACCTATTATGTTTTCATCAATATATGAGTGTTCTTGATCCTATCTTGCAAGTCTATAATCACCTATTATGTGTTAAGATCCGTTAACCCCGAAGTGACAATAATCGGGATACTTACCGGTGATGACCGTAGTTTGAGGAGTTCATGTATTCACTATGTGTTAATGCTTTGTTCTGGTTCTCTATTAAAAGGAGGCCTTAATGTCCCTTAGTTTCCGTAAGGACCCCACTGCCACGGGAGGGTAGGACAAAAGATGGCATGCAAGTTCTTTTCCATAAGCACGTATGACTATATTCGGAATACATGCCTATATTATATCAATGAACTGGAGCTAGTTCTATGTTACCCTAGGTTATGACTGTTACATGATGAACCACATCCGGCATAATTCTCCATCACCAATCCATTGCCTACGAGCTTTCCATATATTGTTCTTCGCTTATTTACTTTTCCGTTGCTATTGCTATCATCACTACAAAATACCAAAAACATTACTTTTACTACTGTTACCTTTTGCTACCGTTATCACCACTATCATATTACTTTGCTACTAAACACTTTGTTGCAGATATTAAGTTTCTAGGTGTGGTTGAATTGACAACCCAGCTGCTAATACTTGAGAATATTCTTTGGCTCCCCTTGTGTCGAATCAATAAATTTGGGTTGAATAATCTACCCTCAAAAACTGTTGCGATCCCCTATACTTGTGGGTTATCACTACCTTGCTGCACTTTTATTACTAATATCGTTACTTGCTCGTTACAAATTATCTTGCTATCAAACTACTCTCCTACTTACAATTTCAGCACTTGCAGACATTACCTTGCAGAAAACCACTTGTCATTTCCTTCTAATCCTCGTTGGATTCAACAATCTTACTTATCGAAAAGAGCTACAATTGATCCCCTATACTTGTGGTTCTTCACTAACCCACCTAGAAATAAGGATGAGGAAGACTTTGAGTGCTTTGTTGAAATGCTTAGATGTAATGCCCCGAGACCATTGCGCCAGGTGTCTTCCAGTTATTCGTTGTTGTTGCCTTGTCATTGGTTTGCGTGTCATGCATTTCACATCATGTCATTATGTGCATCGCTTTTGCATACACGTTCGTCTCATGCATCCGAGCATTTTCCCCGTTGTCCGTTTTGCAATCCGGCGCTCCTATGTCCTCCGGCGTCCCCTTTTGTCTCTTTTCGTGTGCGGGTGTTAAACGTTCTCGGATTGGATCGAGATTTGCCAAGCGGCCCTGGTATACTACCGGTAGACCTCCTGTCAAGTTTCGTGCCATTTGGACTTCGTTTGATACTCCAACGGTTAACTGAGGAACCGTATAGGCCTCGTGTGCGTTGCAGCCCAACACCTCTCCAAAGTGGCCCAAAACCCATCCAAACCTCCTCCATCCTCTCGGTCGTTCGATCATGATCGCGTGGCCAAAACCGCACCTCATTTGGACTCTCCTAGCTCCCTCTACATATATATATATATATATGTGTGTGTGTGTGTGTGTGTGTGTGTGTGTGTGTGTGTGTGTGTGTGTGTGTTCCTCCCGGAAATTTCGCGGTGCAAACCCTAACCTTCGTCCTCCTCGCGCCGCCGGACACTTCTCCACCGCCCGGACATGTCCGCGCTGCCGTCCGCGTCCAACCGGGAGACGACACCTGTCCACCCGCACTCCTCCATCGCGCAGCCC